>NW_024112607.1:0-43140 GCF_003073215.2 Triticum urartu | reverse complement strand
GTCTCCTCTCACTGAATGCGCATCACTGGAAATCCTGAAATAAATCCAGGAATAAATGCGAGCACCAGGATTTGAACCCTAGTGGGCTGGGGATACCACAGTCCCTCTAACCATCCAACCACAGGTTGGTTCGTGTGGCTGGCATCTCTTAATCCTAGAGAGACGTGGAAGTTGTTCGAGGAGGACATGTGTGTGTGTGTGTTTCTTTTTTGATTGTTTTTGAGATAGCTAACCATTTATTCCACGCGGTGTGTGTGTGCAACTGATCTGTTTTCTTCGTTGGTTAGTAGAGGGGCTGAATCAAAGGACGTCAAAACCCAGTGAAAAGGTGAAAACAGAAGCACTACATTCGACAGCATGACGAGCACGGAGAGAACAGCTTGCACTATTTGTATGTAAATGCATCTCCAACGTTGATCCGCAAATTCTCTTTCGCATCCATCCACAGACAGGAAGGGTCAGTCTATGGACACGGATGCGAGAGCTAGCCATCCAACACTATCCACATACATTTCAAGCCGGGTTTTAACAAAATGGCTAAAATTCATCAAACCCCATGGAATTCATCAAAGCTCGGATTAAAAATAACACAAATCATCCATATATAACATGAAAATAAGTCTGTGACAACAATAGTTCAAATTCAAAAAGATATATAATTCAAATTCAACGAGATTAACTGGACGTTCAACAAGTTTTTTATGAACGGATCATGTCGTCCCGCACATACTGCCCCTTCAGCTTCATCCAACAGTATATGTACGTAAATGGTCGTCCCTTGGTCCTGTGATACATCCCGGCAGCGTGTACGAGCTACACAATGTGTAGAGCAACAATGCATGAATGAATGATTCAATCAACAAGTTGAGCAAGAAGAAGAAAAACTTACGATATCCACCACTGTCACGCGCAATGGCCATCTTGCCTCGAGCCGAGAAACTGCACCGCAAAACTTGATGATGGTGGTCTAGATGGCATACCATCGATATGATAACAACTTCACATTACTATCATGGGTGATGTGCATGTCGTAGGACGCAATGTGCTTTCGCAAGTGAAACAAATCATGCACGTGTTCCTAGAGGAGCCCTCTTCTGCTCCTACCAACGAAATCCACGGATACAGCTAACCACGCATCACACAACAACTCATCCTCCATGGTTGAGTACCCCGCCATCATTTGTACTCTAAGAAACAACACGATGTTCGAAAATAATCTCCATGGCATTTCATCGAGCACCTGCTGGGCATGGTGTCCGCCATGGACGTCGTTGATAGGGGTGGAGTGTAGTTGGTTACAGACGGGTCCTAGGTGGATGGTGCCATCATAAAAGGCGAGCAGGAGCGTTTGTGCTAGTTGTGAAAGTCCGGCAATCCCTATACGGCGACCGGAGAGGTACATCAACTGTGTAAAAGAAGGAGGTTGCGGATGCAAAGTAAGAGGGAGAAGGGGCGGATTGGAAGAGAATGGGACCGGGGGGTTTTAGTGGGCCGGGGGCATCGGAGTCCTATGTGGCTGCTGTCCGGACTCCCACAAAGCCCCCACAACTTTGCTTCCAATTTGTGGGAAAAACTGCGTCCGGACCAGTCGGCGGACAGATATAGGCCCACATTGGATGGAACAACACGTCTGAACCGCGTGGTCCAGACATATGTCGGCGGTTTGACGATCGGCGTTGGAGATGCCCTAAGGATGGCAGTTTTACCCATGGGCATGGTTACCCAACATGAATGGTTAGGGTATTGACACATTTTTATGCTCATGGTAGTACCTGGACCCTACCATACTAGTCATGGGTAGGGCATGGATATGGTTATGTGCCCATGGATATCCCCAAAACCGAACCGATTATCTTATAGGTGGGCCACATGTGTCACAAACTTGTATCTTTGTATATAAGCACAAAAGCACTAGAGATTTATACCATAGTCCTCCTGCTTTGGTGGACTGATGGTGGAAGATAAGTGGTGGAGCGTAGTACACTTGCCCGATAGGGGCGGCAGTGGCTACACAGGTATGGGGGTGTGAGTTGTCCAACCTTCTAACCCTTTCTACGGTTGCCATGGGCCTCCTTTTATAGATTAAGGGGTTACCACAATGGCAAATTAGTCATTATGCACTGATAATATAGCAAACAGTGCTATCATACCTAACTCTGCAGGCTGACAGGGCGCATTAAATGCGCCGCTCAATGTCACGTCATTGGGTGCCCGTGTAAGCCTTGTCGGGCTATCTTGCTAGCTCCACGCCTTCTTGCTTGACACGTCGCACGACGGGTGTCATCTGTAGGCATCTCCTGTAGAAAGAGGTCGCCATGTGGCAAATGGCTGCCACTTAGTCATCTTGCGGCTTGACACCGCACTGATTGACGACGTGGGTCATGGCGGAGTGGTTGGGTGAGGTGGTTCTGCATCCGCATGTCCCGGCAGGCCCTGCCGAGACGCCTTGGACGTCTTCTTCCGGGGATGGCCCTGTCCTTGTCGAGCTCTGAAAGTGCGTAATATCGACTAGAGGGGGGTGAATAGGCGATTTTTATGAGAGTCTTCAAAACGTGGAAGTTATGAAGACAAATAGCAGAGATATGCCTATTACTATGCAGCGGAAGGTAGACTACACTAGGCAAGCCATGGTCAAGTATCAACAGAGTGAAAGCACAGTGACAAATGGCTGCAGTGTAATAAGGATCAGGTAGGAAGATATTATGAAGCCAAACAGATCATACACTCACGTTGTGAAGACAAAAGATAGAACAGACATGCAATGACTTCACAATGAGTAATCAGTAAGCAAAAGGAAGTGAAGATGAAACCAGTGACTCGTTGAAGACAATGATGTGTTGGACCAGTTCCAATTGCTGTGACAACTGTACGTCTGGTTGGAGCGGCTAGGTATTTAAACCTTAGGACACACAGTCCTGGACACCCAATCCTGAACACGCAGCTCAGGACACCAAGTCCTCACCGTATTCTCCTTGAGCTAAGGTCACATAGTCCTCGCCCAATCACTCTGGTAAGTCTTCAAGGTAGACTCCCAAACCTTCACAGACTTCGTTCACTGGCAATCCACAATGTCTCTTGGATGCTCAGAACGTGACGCCTAACCGTCTAGAGGGTGCACAGTCCTCAAGTGTAATAAGTCTTCAGATCACATAGACAAGAAGACTTAAGTGATGCCCAATTTTCTCTGGCTCTGGGTGGTTAGGGCTTTATCCTCGCAAGGAATTCTCTCTCTCAAAGGCTTTGAGGTGGGTTGCTCTCAAACGACAAAAGCCGTACTCTCAATCTGAGCAGCCAACCGTTGATGGTTGTAGGGGGTGGGCTATTTATAGCCACTTGGCAACCCGACCTGATTTGTCCGAAATGACCCTGGGTCACTAAGGAACTGACACGTGTTCCAACGGTCAGATTTCAAACTCACATGGAAACTTTACTTGGGTTACAAGCAAAGCTGACTTGTCCGACTCTGGACAAGATTCGCTCTCATTGTCTTCACTCGAAGACATAGGTTTTTGGTTTAGGCATCACTTCAGTCATTCTGACTGGTTCTCTTAGACCCCACTTAACAGTACGGTGGTTCCTATGACTCAACACAAAATAAAAAGAACTACGAAAGATCTAAGTCTTCGAGCTCCATAGGCTTCATACCGTGTCTTCTTTTGTCATAGTCTTCAATGTGAATATCTTCATATACCACCTTTGACTTCAATGTCTTCATACATTTTTAGGGGTCATCTCTGGTAGTAAAACCAAATCAATGAGGGACTTCTACCTGTGTTATCCTGCAATTCTTACAAACACATTAGTCCCTCAACTAGGTTTGTCGTCAATACTCCAAAACCAACTAGGGGTGGCACTAGATGCACTTACAATCTCCCCCTTTTTGGTGATTGATGACAAACTAGTTGAAGTTTTCAACGGGGAATATAAACTGTGAAATTGTAATGATAAGGAATTGTCCTCATAAGATGCAAGGGCTCCCCCTGAAGATGTGCATATAAGTTAATTTGCTTTTGGAATGCAAATGCACATGGCAGGTTGTACTTGTGGAGATCCTCTTCAGCTTATGATGACAATCCACTATGCATGTAAAAGTATATGATGATAATGACATGCATATTGGAAAATGTACGTCTGCGGAATGAGCTAAGTGCGGAATTTATCGTCGCACATGCGGAATTTATCTTCGCAAAACAAGGTGGCAAATAAGTAGCAGACGACCATCTAGTGTAAGTGTTACAACTCATAAGAACCAAATGTAGCAAAAAGGAGTTGTAAGCACGAAGCAAAATATAAGGCACCCGCCCATATGAACCCGCTTGAAGACTATCAATCTCATATGCTTCTCCCCCTTTTGTCAGTAATGACCAAAAAGGTTTGAAGACATAGAGTCTCTACTTGTTCCCATGAGGAGTAGATGAAGTTGCAGGGTTGTTGGTGTTGTTTGGCGGTGCAGAAGAGCTTGGAGGTGCTGAAGAATATGGCGGTGAAGTAGCATCGTCTTCTTCGTCAATAATTTTGGCAGTGACTGTGGCAGTAGAGGAAGAGTACTCTGAGTCTTCAAGGGATGGAGTTCCTAGCAGCACAGCCCTTTGAGGAGGTGTGGAGTCAAACTTGAATCTCTCGGTGAAGCCATCCTCTTGAAGATCAGCTTCAGAAAGCATCATCGTTAGCCCTTTCCATGTGCGGCGACAGGTTTCATGTGCAACGAATGCATTCTTGGTGGCAAGATTTCGGATGCGATTTACATCCACCAAGAGGCTTTTCATCTGTCTCTTCAACCAGTCATGATGCCTATCCTGCTTTTGATGAAGGGCCACAAGAAGCTCTCGGTCGTTGAGAACACGAGTGCGCTTCTTGGGTCTTGAAGCAGTGGCACTGTCAGTGGCTTCAGTTGAAGCAGGATGTGGTGCACGTGTAGTGCCAGCCAAAGGATATACCCTGGAGATGGCTTCAACACCTTCAACGTTTTGAGTGAAGCTCTGGTGTTCTGCATTTTGAAGACTCAGAGGTTGCTTGGCAGGTTCAGGATAGATGGCTTCAGCAGAGGTATCCACATCAGGCAAGAAGATCCGATGGTTGCGGGCTGAGGGCTGATACGAGATGGCAGAGTGAAGTTTGATCAACCTCATTACCCAAGGAGCATAGAACTTTAAACCAAACAGATCTGAGCCTGATGCAGCTAGTTGGCGTATGAAGAAATCCCGTGCGTTGAAGCATTTGCCATGAAGGATGCAAAATATCAGAGTCTTCATTGCACCCTTGATCTTGGCATTTGGAGAGTGTCCTTTAATGGGCCAGAGAGTCCGCCGGATGATGTGATAGATGGTCCGGGGCAGGTACTCAAGGTCTTCAACGAAGAACTCTGTGGGATAAGGAGCATCGTGGGGCAATGGCTTCATCATGGAGAGCATCTGACTCATATTCGGTTCAGGCCTCTGAAATATGCTCTCAATAGCTTCAGTGTGTAGCCGACAGCCTTGCTCGAAGAGTTCGCCTGGAGTGGGCAGGCCGGTGAGCTCAATGATATCAAATGCATTGGCTTCGTGATGAACGTGGTCGGTCATCCACTCCAGGACCCAAGTCTTCGGATCTCTGTTGTATCCTTTGATGTGCAGTGTGGCATAGAATTGTAGCAGGAGCTCTTCGTTCCAATGCTCTTCATCAGTGACAAATTGCAGCAGACCCACTTGCTTGAAGCAATCCAACGCTTCTTCTAGACAGGGCAGACCAGCAATAGCTTCAACATCAAGGCGCTTGTGCGGGAAAATGTGACCTTGGTTGTACAGTATGCAAGAGTAGTAGCTGCGCTGAGGATAGCTCCAGAACCTATCTGATGAAATCATTTCCCTTGAATAGGGGTTCTTGGAGCTATTGAAGAAAGTATTATCTACCCTGAAGCTATTGATGTTGAAGGAACCAGGTGCTGATGCAGGACCTGGGAACCTTGGCAGTCTTGGGATTGGCTTCTGAACCTGAGGCCTGTGCTGAACATGGTAGTTGAATTGTGGAACGGCAGCAGACTCAGGAACAAAAGTGTCAGGATCAGTAGCTTCGCTGTCTTCTGAAGCTTTTGGTGGGGAGGGCTCCACATTAGCTTCAATGTTAGTTGTGGCAGCCTCACGATTTGCTTCCTCCACTTGACAAGCTGGAGGGTCGGACACAAGCACATTCTCCTGGAGAACTACTTCTTGGTGGAGCAGGGAGTGGGATCTTGTGGTACTTCTTCATTTTCTTCGGCTGATGCAGCCGGAATGTCGTCAGCAGAGTCTTGAGGCCTTGGACCTTTGTGAAACCTGCAGAACGCAGACGACGCCTGTGGGGTTGGAGTGGGCTGGGCCTCATAGTCTTCTTCCTCTTGAGGGTGATCCGCCCATGAAGCATCCTGTGCAATTGGCGTCAGTGGACGACCAACGCTGATGAGTTCGCTGTGTTCTAACTGAGGAAGGGCTGCATCATCTGCTACATTGTCACGATGACCAATGTCTTCAGCAGCGATGGGATCAGCTGCTGGAATATCTTCAGCTTCAGGAGCCTCTGTGGAAGCAGGCTCATGAACCGTCAGTTGACGTTCTGCGTCAGGGTGAACCATAGAGATGGGTTCAACTATCAAGGGCTCTGTGGGAGCAGCCCGAGCTTTCTTGATCTTTCTCTTTTTCTTGCTGGGGGCAGTAGGAGAGGCTTCAGAGCTTTTCCTCTTCCTGGCTTCAGCCTCAGCAGTTCTTGTCTTCTTGAGCTCTGAAGTTGTTGACCGGCTCTTTGGCTTCGAGCCAGTCATTCTTGTTGGGAAGACAATCTGAACTGCTTCTTGGCTTGGTGCATCAGATTCAGCCATAGCAGGCTTCTTCTTCTTCTTTGCGGCCATCCTGGGGTCGATGCCCGGATGCCCAAGTGCCTTGTGCTTCTCAGCCTCATTATAGGCTTGCACACATCTGTCAACCAGAGTCTTCATCCGCTCACGTGAGCCCTGAGCTTCTGCACACTTCTTCACAAAGGCTTCCTTGAGCTCGTGCATCATTGTCTTGAAGTTCTTCACTTCCTGCACGCTGAGCTTGGCCATGTGCTTCTTGAACTGAGCCTTTTCATAGTCAATCTTCTGCTTCAGTTCAACAATGCGCTGGGCAATTGCAAGTTCTGAAGCAATGGCGCCTTGGAAGGCGACACTGAGGCCAATGGGCAGCTGCAGATCTTCAAAGCTGATATTTGGCGTGTCAAACCACTCATCAATGAAGTTGTGGATGATGTTGACATCAAAGAGAGGCAGATCATTGAAGATTTCTGCTTCTTCTTTGCTCTTGATGAGTTGCTCAAGAGCGTCATCTGCAAGATCTTCATCACTTGATAGATCAATGTCGTCGTTGCGCAGAATGGCAGCAGCTGTTAGCTCTTTGCCACTGTGAGACAGAGGCATCTTGGCCTTCTGGTGCCTTGAGACACGTGATAAGTCTTCAGACTGCACACTGTCTTCAGGAGGTGTAGTCGCCAATGGCTTCGCCTTTGAGATTTTTGGTGAAGGGGCCGGCTTTGAAGCTTTTGGCTTCTTTAACTGTTTTGGCTTCGGCACTGCAAGCGCTTCATCAGACTCAGTGTCAGCTGCAGGCTCATTCACTGCAGTCCCTTGAACCAAGATGTAGGTGATGAGGCCTTCAAGGTTGGCATACGGACCGATGACATTGGGCTCTGCTTCTCATGTGCCATCTGCCCTTGGTGCTGAAGGACCAGGGTTGAAGTCTAACCCAAATTTCTTCTTGTTCTGCTTCGCTGAGTTTTGGGAAAACTGGAAGTTGCGCTTGAACAGATTGTCGTCACGACACCAGAGTAGTGACGACGGATGTGCATCATCAGGCTGTGGCCCACGAACCATGCATGGATAGAAGCTTTGGGCAATAGCTTCATCTCTGGACCTGGGTACAAGATTCTTGTATAAGATGTCTCCCCACGGTCTTTTCATTGCACTTTTCTCAGCATACTCTTGGGTTGTGAAGCGGTATTTGAACCATTGTTCTGCCCAATAGCGTCGAATCCATTGGATTCGGGTCTTGCGCTGACCATAATTCTCTTTAGGATATGTCTTATACATTTTTGCGAGTTCATCAGGCAGATCTTTGGATGTTCTGCCACGACGCTGTCTGCCCCCCTTTCTTGCTGCTATCTCTGAAGCCATAAACTTTAACTTGAAAGGCTTCAAAACGTTCAAAGGCTTCAAAGGCTTTCTCTTGCTGGACCAACAGGAACTGGCTTCAGGAGAATTTATGTGATGCTGTAAGAACTCTGCAGATGAATGCAGACTATGAGAGCCAAAGGATTCTCCCACGGGCATGTACCTGTGACAGCATTAAGGTGCGAGGGAAGGGGAAGAGGTCATATGCATTCTCAGAAGATTTTGAAGATAAATCAATTTAGAAGACATTGACCTCATCGTGCGAAGACATTCACTCATAGATAAGAAGTTGGTTACAGATTTGTACGAATCCACAGATCAGTACAAGTGAGGAATCTAACTACTTTGTGAAGCACAAGTGAATATACTAGGCATGTTATGAGATGCAGTATGAGAGAGATCTAGCTTGTGTGAACAGAAACTGCTTGTGGTAGAAAGTGACAGATCAATAGGATCAACGGTGCTGTAAAAGGGAGTTTTATTTACCACACTGAGAACTGCTAGACGGAGTGATAGATGAGGCCGAGCAGTTCACTCTTCCGTGCCCTAACTTGGCGACGGAGGAAACCTACGGCGACGGCGGAGAGGACGATGTCCGCGGTCGGCGTGAAGACGGCGTCGGAGAGGTTGCGGCAGCGAAGCGCTTCATCGCCGGCGTCATCGAGAGCTAGCGGTGGCGCTAGGGTTCGTGCAAGGGTGGAAGAAGAGATAATTACCGCTGTGAGTGTGTATTTATAGGCACAGGGGCGGCACTGTGCTATTACACAGGTGCCCCTGGCGATTCGCATCTGAGGAACACGTGGCCAGTATGCGGAATTTTGGGGTTTGTTCCACGTCCCACGCACGCCTAGATTGTTGGGTGGTCGTTCCTACTTCTCCGGATTTCATGTGGAGGAATGAGCATTGAAAACGGACTTAATGGTTGTCTTTGTATCTTCTGCTGACAAGGACGCAGTGAAGACATTCGACAGTTTCAATAGAATGCATATGACTTGGAGAGATAGAGTTTGAGATAGAAAGCATAGAGAAGTTGGGGTCCGATCACATTCACTTAGTTCAAAAGATTCAACACGAAGACATAGCTATAAGTGAATGCTGTACAGGACAGAACACTAGCATATATATATATATATATATATATATATATATATATATATATATATATATATATATATATATATATATATATATATCGATGATCAACATAATGAAGATTATCATGAAAACTTGTTAAGTTCGAAACCAAACCAAATGTGAAGACATTGCAAGGTAACGCCATGAGTGAAACACTTCAAAATAGAACGTTTGGTGGTGGCGTTACCCACCGTATAGGAAGTATTAGACCCAGACACGGTGCACAATTATCGTGGCGCTCCGAAGTCAAATTCCACATTAATGTATTCACACTTAGAATGTATGTCTTCATTGATTGAAGATATACTTCACTTCGTGTGTTGCACATCTAAGTCATCAATATGCATAAGGGTTAGGATGTGTGCCTGATCACAGGACACTTGAGGATTCCAGGATATTTAGCTCACACCATAACTTGCAAAACCTCTTCTCATCCAAGGGCTTGGTGAAGATATCTACCAATTGCTCTTCAGTGTTGACGTGTATGATATCAATGTCTTCCTTCACAACATGATCTCTGAGAAAGTGATGACGAATTTCAATGTGCTTTGTCTTCGAGTGCTGAACTGGGTTGTTGGCAATCTTGATGGTGCTTTCGTTGTCGCAGTAAAGTGGCACTTGCTTCAGATGAATGCCATAGTCCTTGAGTGTTTGCTTCATCCACAGAAGCTGAGCGCAGCAAGATCCAGCAGCAATGTATTCAGATTCAGCAGTGGAGAGAGATACACAGTTCTGCTTCTTTGAAGACCAACATACAAGTGATCGTCCCAGAAAGTGACAAGTGCCTGATGTAGACTTGCGATCAACTTTGTCACCAGCATAATCAGCATCCGAGAATCCAACCAAATCAAACTCTGAGCCCTTTGGATACCATAATCCTAGAGTTGGGGTGTGAGCCAAATATCGAAGAATTCGCTTCACAGCTAAGTGATGCGACTCCTTTGGTGCCGCTTGAAATCGAGCACACATGCAAACACTAAGCATAATATCTGGCCTAGATGCACATAGATAAAGTAAAGAACCAATCATGGAGCGGTATACCTTTTGATCGAACTCTTTACCATTGTCGTCAGGACCCAGATGATGTTTGGCTGGCATTGGTGTTGTGAAGCTTTTGCAGTCTTGCATACCAAACTTCTTCAGGCAATCTTTGAGATACTTCTCTTGAGATATGAAGATGCCATTGCGGTTGTTGTCGTATTTGAAGACCAAGAAAGAACTTCAGCTCCCCCATCATGGACATCTGATATTGCTCTTGCATCATGTATCCAAACTCTTCACTATACTTCTGATTGGTGCAGCCGAAGATAATGTCATCCACATATATTTGGCACACAAACAGTTCACCATCATATGTCTTCGTGAAAAGAGTGGGATCTAGGGAACCAGGTATGAAGCCTTTGCTCTTCAGGAAGTATTTGAGTGTGTCATACCAGGCCCTAGGGGCTTGTTTGAGGCCATACAGTGCCTTGTTGAGCTTGTATACCATGTCAGGATGTTTTGGATTTTCAAAGCCAGGAGGTTGTGCAACATACACTTCTTCTTCAATCTTGCCATTGAGAAAGGCACTCTTCACATCCATTTGATATAGAAGTATGTTATGATGATTTGCATAGGCCAGCAGTATGCGTATGGCTTCAAGCCTAGCCACATGAGCAAATGTTTCATCGAAGTCAATGCCTTCCACTTGAGTATATCCTTGAGCAACGAGACGAGCTTTGTTTCTGACAACTTGACCATGCTCATCTTGCTTGTTGCGATATATCCATTTGGTGCCTATTATGTTGTGCTTCCGTGGATCAGGACGCTTAACTAGTTCCCATACATTATTCAGCTCAAACTGTTGAAGCTCTTCTTGCATAGCTTGAATCCATTCAGGTTCCATGAAGGCTTCTTCAACTTTCTTGGGTTCTGATATTGAGATGAATGCGAAGTGCCCACAGAAATTTGCTAGCTGAGTTGCCCTTGAATGAGTGAGTGGACCAGGTGCATTGATGCTATCAATTAGTCTTTCAATCTGCACTTCATTGGCAACGCGAGGATGTACAGGGCGAAGACCTTGCTCTTGCTGTTCATTGCTGTTGTTGGAAGGAATGTCTTCAGGCTGAGCATTGTCTTCATGTTGATCAGGTGCTGAAATGATAAGTTCTTCTTCAGGATGAGCTTCAGAAGGTATAATTTCTCCAGTTCCCATTAGCTTGATTGATTCACTGGATGGAACTTCATCTAGCACACTTGGCAGCTGCTCTCTTTGTGAACCGTTGGTCTCATCGAACCGCACATCCACTGTTTCAACCACTTTGTAATGAAAGAGATTGAGGACTCTGTAGGAGTGCGAATCCTTTCCATATCCAAGCATAAAACCCTCATGTGCTTTTGGTGCAAATTTTGAGGTGTGATGTGGGTCCTTGATCCAGCACCTTGCGCCAAATACTCTGAATTAACTAACATTTGGCTTTTTGCCAGTAAGGAGCTCATAAGATGTCTTGTTCAGTAGCTTGTGAAGATAAACACGATTGATTGTATGGCATGCAGTATCAATGGCTTCAGGCCAGAATTTTCTTGGGGTCTTGTATTCATCTAGCATCGTTCTGGCCATCTCAATTAGTGTTCTGTTCTTGCGTTCGACGACACCATTCTGCTGTGGCGTGTACGGGGCTGAGAATTCATGTGTGATGCCCAAGGTATCAAGATATGTATCAAGGACAGTGTTCTTGAATTCAGTGCCATTGTCACTTCTGATGTGCTTTATCTTGGCGCCAAAATTGTTCATAGCTCGATTGGCGAAGCGTCTGAAGACATCCTGCACTTCAGTCTTGTAGAGGATTATGTGCACCCAAGTATATCTAGAATAATCATCAACAATAACGAAGCCATAGAGGCAAGCAGTAGTAGTTAGAGTTGAGTAATGAATGGGACCGAAAAGATCCATGTGAAGCAGTTCGAAGGGATGAGTAGTAGTCATGATTGTCTTCGAGGGATGTTTGGCCCTCGTCATCTTCCCTGCTTCACAGGCACCGCATAAGTGGTCCTTTTTGAACTTGACGCCCTCGATGCCTATGACATGCTTCTTCTTCGCAAGGGTGTGGAGGTTCCTCATGCCAGCATGTCCAAGCCTCCGATGCCAGAGCCAGCATTCTGAAGCCTTTGCTAGAAGACATACTGCAAGCTGTGGCCCTGCTGAGAAATCTACCACGTACAAATCATCTTTTCGATACCCTTCAAACACTAGAGACTTGCCAGATTCCATTAGTACAAGGCAACGATATTTTCCAAACATTACGATCATGTTCAAATCGCAAAGCATTGAGACAGACATTAAGTTGAAGCCAAGGGATTCAACAAGCATGACTTTATCCATGTGTTGATCCCTTGAGATTGCAACTCTACCTAGACCCAATACCTTACTTTTACCAGTGTCAGCAAATGTGATGTGGCTCTTATCGGATGGACGTAAGGTTGAGTCCATAAGAAGACTTCTTTTGCCAGTCATGTGATTTGTACACCCACTATCAATAATCCATTCTGAAGACGCTGGTGTCGTACCCTACAGTGCAGTTAGGGGGATAGGCTTCACCAAGAGCATTGTGAAGCAAAAACATTTGAAGAACCAGTGGGTTATGAAACCTTAGATCCAGGTTAGGACTAATAGGGAGAGTAGCAAGCGATTCAGCTACGAAGTACATAGTAAGACCATTTGGGCATTTGATCTTGTGCCCTACAAGATGTTTAAGGTCCCCAGCAATAGCGTCAGAAGATTTTGGTTTTCTGCTGGAGACCTTTCCCTGCAAAAGAGAGTTAAGCTTCTTTAACCACCCACATCTTCAAGGGTGGCTTAGAAGCGATAAGTCTAAGTGCAGCATCTGAGAATTTTGGCTTTGGAGCCCTAGCAAACAGTCTAGCAGGCGGACAATAGTACTCATAAGAATAGGCAGAATAGTTCTTGGTCATATGAACATGACGGTTTGATGAACGGCTCTCATATTCATATGCCTGAGTATGGTTTCCCTGCAAAACATTTGCGTTAGTGCGACTCAGGTGAGTCCTCTGTCTGTATGAAGCCTTTGGACCGTATGATGCCTTTGGTCTGAGGTTTGTCTTCTTCATGTGAGGTGTCATGAAGACATTCACAGGAAGATTTTCCAGACACGTTTTCGGAACCCAGATCTTCTTCATAGGCTGTCCATTCCTGCAGTTAGTACCAATGTACCTGGCAAACACTTCACCATTCTGATTCTCAAACAGTTTATAGTTTGCATCAAAGGATTCATCAATGATAATGGGGTTAGCACAAGTGAAGCCAGATAAATTGGATGGATCTGCTGAAGGTTCCTTTGCAGCAACCCATGTGGTTTTGGGGTACTGCTCAGGTTTCCAGTAAGAGCCATCTGCATTTATTTTCCTTACGAACCCAACACCCTCTTTCCTAGGGTTTCGGTTCAGAATCTGCTTTTTGAGGACATCACATAGTGTCTGATGCCCTTGAAGACTTTTGTACATCCCTGTTTCAAGCAATGTCTTCAACCTAGCATTCTCATCAGCAATAGCGGTGGTATCCTCAACAGAGGGGTTAGTTACCGCATCAACAGTTGAAGATATTGCAGCAGCAGTAGCAGTAGAACATTCAGCAACAGAAGTAGCACTATCACGCTCAATGCATTTAAGACATGGTGGTTCAAATCCTTCCTGAGCGGGACTGATTTGTTTGGCGCGAAGTGACTCGTTTTCCGTTTGAAGATCTTCATGAACCGCTCTCAATTTCTCAAGATCTTGCTTCCTTTGAAGATAATCATAGGAAAGCTTTTCATGAGTTGTTGAGAGAGTTTGATGACAATTTTCAAGTTCCTGATACTTAACGTGAAGATTTTTTATGTCTTCAATTAAGGATTCAGATCGAGTCATTTCAGCACCCAACAGATCATCGCTTCTGTCTAACAGTTTTTGAATATGTTCCATAGCTTTCTGTTGTTCAGTTGCAATTTTAGCAAGTGTTTTGTAGCTAGGTTTTGAAACACAATCAGAGTCATCGTCACTAGATGTTTGATAGTGAGTAGTGCGTGTGTTTACCTTGGCACCGCGTGCCATGAAGCAATAGGTAGAAGCGGAGCAGTCCTTGCCATTTGCATCGGTGTCGGTGATGAAGTCATTGTCTTCAGTGTTGAAGATGGACTTGGCAACGTATGCTGTAGCCAGACTAGCGACGCCTGAGTCGGATTCCTCTTCAGACTCCACCTCCGCCTCCTCAGAAGCAGACTCCTCCTCTGAATCCATTTCCTTGCCAACAAACGCACATGCCTTGCCAGATGAGCTCTTCTTGTGTGATGAAGACTTTGAGGAAGACTTGGAAGAAGACTTTGAGTATTTCTTCTTCTTCTTGTCGTCAGAGTCATATTCCTTGCTCTTCTTCTTCTTTTTGTTCTCATTGTCCCACTGTGGACACTCAGAGATGAAGTGGCCAAGTTTCTTGCACTTGTGACATGTTTTCTTCTTGTAGTCATGAGCAGGAGCTTCATCATTCCTTGAACTTGATTGGGAAGACTTTCTGAAACCTTTCTTCTTCGTGAATTTTTGGAACTTCTTGACAAGCATAGCAAGTTCCCTTCCAATGTCTTCAGGATCATCAGAACTGCTATCAGATTCTTCTTCAGATGAGGAGACAGCTTTTGCCTTCAAGGCACGAGTTCGCCCATAGTTTGGACCATAGATATCTCTTTTCTCCGAAAGCTGAAACTCATGTGTGTTGAGCCTCTCAAGTATGTCAGACGGATCGGGTGTCTTGAAATCAGGATGTTCTTGGATCATCAGGGCTAGGATGTCAAACGAACTATCAAGTGATCTCAGCAGCGTCTTGACGACTTCGTGTTTGGTAATCTCAGTGGCACTGAGGGCTTGAAGCTCATTTGTGATGTCAGTGAGTCGGTCAAATGTGTGCTGGACATTCTCATTGTCATTTCGCTTGAAGCGGTTGAAGAGATTGCGAAGGACACTGATTCTTTGATCTCTCTGGGTTGAGATGCCTTCATTGACCTTGGAGAGCCAGTCCCAGACCAGCTTGGATGTCTTCAAAGCACTCACACGGCCATATTGTCCTTTGGTCAGATGACCACACATGATGTTCTTGGCAGTAGAGTCCAGTTGAACGAATTTCTTGACATCAGCAGCAGTGACACCTTCTCCAGCCTTGGGAACGCCGTTCTCGACGACATACCATAGGTCGACGTCAATGGCTTCAAGATGCATGCGCATCTTATTCTTCCAGTAGGGATATTCAGTTCCATCGAAGACGGGGCACGCAGCGGAGACTTTAATTATCCCTGCAGTCGACATAGCTAAAACTCCAGGTGGTTAAACCGAATCACACAGAACAAGGGAGCACCTTGCTCTGATACCAATTGAAAGTGCGTAATATCGACTAGAGGGGGGGTGAATAGGCGATTTTTATGAGAGTCTTCAAAACGTGGAAGTTATGAAGACAAACAGCAGAGATATGCCTATTACTATGCAGCGGAAGGTAGACTACACTAGGCAAGCCATGGTCAAGTATCAACAGAGTGAAAGCACAGTGACAAATGGCTGCAGTGTAATAAGGATCAGGTAGGAAGATATTATGAAGCCAAACAGATCATACACTCACGTTGTGAAGACAAAAGATAGAACAGACATGCAATGATTTCACAATGAGTAATCAGTAAGCAAAAGGAAGTGAAGATGAAACCAGTGACTCGTTGAAGACAATGATGTGTTGGACCAGTTCTAGTTGCTGTGACAACTGTACGTCTGGTTGGAGCGGCTAGGTATTTAAACCTTAGGACACACAGTCCCGGACACCCAGTCCTGAACACGCAGCTCAGGACACCAAGTCCTCACCGTATTCTCCTTGAGCTAAGGTCACATAGTCCTCGCCCAATCACTCTGGTAAGTCTTCAAGGTAGACTCCCAAACCTTCACAGACTTCGTTCACTGGCAATCCACAATGTCTCTTGGATGCTCAGAACGTGACGCCTAACCGTCTGGAGGATGCACAGTCCTCAAGTGTAATAAGTCTTCAGATCACACAAACAAGAAGACTTAAGTGATGCCCAATTTTCTCTGGCTCTGGGTGGTTAGGGCTTTATCCTCACAAGGAATTCTCTCTCTCAAAGGCTTCAAGGTGGGTTGCTCTCAAACGACAAAAGCCGTACTCTCAATCTGAGCAGCCAACCGTTGATGGTTGTAGGGGGTGGGCTATTTATAGCCACTTGGCAACCCGACCTGATTTGTCTGAAATGACCCTGGGTCACTAAGGAACTGACACGTGTTCCAACGGTCAGATTTCAAACTCACATGGCAACTTTACTTGGGTTACAAGCAAAGCTGACTTGTCCGACTCTGGACAAGATTCGCTCTCATTGTCTTCACTCGAAGACATAGGTTTTTTGTTTAGGCATCACTTCAGTCATTCTGACTGGTTCTCTTAGACCCCACTTAACAGTAAGGTGGTTCCTATGACTCAACACAAAAGAAAAAGAACTACGAAAGATCTAAGTCTTTGAGCTCCATAGGCTTCATACCGTGTCTTCTTTTGTCATAGTCTTCAATGTGAATATCTTCATATACCACCTTTGACTTCAATGTCTTCATACATTTTTAGGGGTCATCTCTGGTAGTAAAACCGAATCAATGAGGGACTTCTACCTGTGTTATCCTGCAATTCTTACAAACACATTAGTCCCTCAACTAGGTTTGTCGTCAATACTCCAAAACCAACTAGGGGTGGCACTAGATGCACTTACAAGCTCGCCTGCCCGGCAAGGGAGGCTTTTCTCCTGGTGGTATCTTGCTCCTCTGGCTTGACATTGGTCCTCTTGATCTGCATGTTGGTCCTTCAGAGTTCTCGGTTCCTTGTACTCTGGCTTGGGTTGGAGCCTTGATCTTGTTCCCGTGCCTGTGCACAGTCTCGGAAACAGACCCAGGGTTTGTTGCACCAACACATGTGTTGTCATTTGATGAATAGGATCACATCATTAGGATAATGATATGTTGGACAAGACCCATCCGTTAGCTTAGCATATTGATCATTCAGTTTTATTGTTATTGCTTTGTTCATGTCATGTACATATTCCTTTGACTATGAGATTATGCAACTCTCGGATACCACAGGAATACCTTGTGTGCTATCAAACGTCACAACATAACTGGGTGATTATAAATATGCTCTACAGGTATCTCTGAAGGTGTTAGTTGGGTTGGCGTAGATCAAGATTAGGATTTGTCACTCCGAGTATCGGAGAGGTATCTCTGGGCCCTCTCGGTAATGCACATCATAATAAGCCTTGCAAGCAATGTGACTAATGAGTTAGTTGCGGGATGATGTATTACGGAACAAGTGAAGAGACTTGCCGGTAACGAGATTTAACTAGGTATGTAGATACCGACGATTGAATCTCGGGCAAGTAACATATCGATGAAAAAGGGAATAACGTATGTTGTCATTACGGTACGACCGATAAAGTTCTTCGTAGAATATGTAGGAACCAATATGAGCATCCAGGTTCCGCTGTTGGTTATTGACCGGAGAGGTGTCTCAATCATGTCTACATAGTTCTCGAATCCGTAGGGTCCGCACGCTTAACGTTCGATGAAGATTTTGTATTATATGAGTTATGTGATTTGGTGACCGAATGTTGTTCGGAGTCCCGGATGAGATCACGGACATGACGAGGAGTCTCAAAATGGTCGAGAGGTAAATATTGATATGTAGGACGATGGTATTCGGACACCGAAAGTGTTCCAGGGTTACCGGGTACATATCGGGTCACCGAAAGGGGTTCCGGGCATCCCCCGGCAACTACATGGGCCTAATGGGCCAAGAGGGGGACAAACCAGCCCCTAAGGGGCTGGTGCGCCCCATGTAGGCCGAAATAGGATGGGAAGGAAAGAGGAGAAAAGAGAAACAAAGGGGAGGGATTCGGCCTCCCCCTTCTTTCCTTTCTCCCTCCTCCTTCCTTCCCCCTCCGGAAGTTATGGTAAGGGGGGCCGAATTGCACTAGGGCCCCAAGTAGGATTCCTCCTACTTGGGCATCCCCTTGGCTGCTCCCTCTCCCTCCCACCTATATATATGAGGGGGGAGGTGCCTAGAACACACAACAACATCCGTTAGCCGTGTGCGGCGCCTCCCTCCACAGTTTACGCCTCCATTCATATTCACGTAGTGCTTAGGCAAAGCCTTGCGTGGATCACTTCACCATCACCGTCACGACGCCATCGTGCTGACGGAACTCTCCCTCGACACTTTGCTAGATCAAGAGTTCGAGGGACGTCATCGAGCTGGACGTGTGCAAAACTCGGAGGTGAAGTACGTTCAATGCTTGATCGGTCAGAACGAGAAGAAGTTCGACTACATCAACCGCGTTGTCAAACTCTTCCGCTTTTGGTTTATGAGGGTATGTGGACACACTCTCCCCCTCTCGTTTCTATACATCTCCTAGATAGATCTTGCCTGAGCGTAGGAATTTTTTTGAAATTGCATGCTACTTTCCCAACAATGGTTGTATATTCTATGGTGTTCAGTGCACATGGAAAAGTGCGGATGACAAGTACAGAAGGAGGTGAGTGTTATAGCGGTGGGACATGTCAGAGACTATCCGGGAAAAGGGTGAGACAACTGCGAATTTGACTCAGGGTGACACAGGGTGACGGTGAATTTCCTTGAATTTTCAGACAGACGGTCAAGAAAGAGTAGTGATGTTGAGTTCAGGTAACTCTTATATGTGATATCCAATATGTGAGTTGTTCACTTTCACGCATATAAGTGATCGATGTGTGATGGCATTTAACAGATACTCCAAAAGTTGGGAGCACAAAGTAGAGTAAAGAGGAACTTAATTTTGCTCGAGTGTTGACTGTGAAGAAGACGAGAAGGGACTACAGTTGCAGGTGGAGGGATGTGCAGTCTGGGAGTAGCAGTGGTGCTCATGGCATATGTCAAGTCTAATGTACATGGAGGTTCGACGCATGGATGAATCCAAGGAGGTGGAGAATATTCGCCAAGGTGGAGTTTGTTAGAATTGTGTTGAATATTACTTTACAAGTTAGGTTACAGTTGGACTCTGAGCCTTATGGTGTGTAGATAGGATATGGAGTCATGTCCTAATAGGAAACTTGTATCCTAGGCCTCTTATATACTAATGAGAGGGTAGACGCACGATGTAACCTATGCCAACATAATAGCACAGACACGCGGGGGAGTCGGCGACGTGTGCCGGAGCCCGGGCGGCCGGGGTGCGGTATTGTAGTGGTGTCATGGGGAGGAGCCCCTGTAGTCAGGCCCCGGGGATGTATCCATATCGGGTAAACTCGTTAACAGATCTCGATGTCATGCTTGTGTGATTGCTTGGTCCTTGGGAGATCGACGATGGCCTCGGATTTATTCTAACAATGCTTGATTGAAGGCCAAGCTATTTATTACCACTTTGCAAGGTGTGGGGAGATGATCCATATGAGAAGATTCTGGATAAGGCAAAGTTGGGAGAGAGGCATGTATTAAGGGGGCGAGTGGCAGGGTTGTACCACATACAACAAGGGGTAATTTCGTCCATCAAACAAAAAACATGTCAGTAGTGTCATATTAAGAATGAAATCTAGATCTAGATTCAAACAAAAAGGTTGAAATCTCCAGGGTCAAATATGGAATCCATAATTTTACCATTATCGAATAAGGAACTTTTCTCAAGTAAACTGACACCACCACACACCACTAAATGTCCACCGCCACCCACCCTCATGAACCCACCAAGCACCACCATTGCCGCCCCAATTCCGCTCCCTCCCCTCTCCCCGGCGTCCTCACCTCTCCCCGGTGTCCTCACCTCTAGTTTATTCTGTCCCTTCCCCCCCCCCCCCTCTCTCTCTCTCTTTGGAGGCGGATGGTGGTGTTCTGCAAAAGCTTCGATGGAGTTCAGATCTGGGTGTCGCCTGGGTTTCCTAGATTCAGATCACATCAGCACCCTTACCGATGATCTACTCCTTCTCATCCTCGTCAGGCTCCCCTGCATCAAAGTTGTGGCGCGCACAAGCATCCTCTCACGGAGATGGTGTGGCCTCTGTGCCCATCTCCGCCAAATAATCTTTCGCGAGGTCGTGTTCGATTCGATCGAACCAGCACTCCGCCAGATCTCTTGTCCTCCTGCAGTTTCCCTGTTGGAAATCCACGCCCCTGAGCAGGACATGGCCAGCACCGCACAAGTCAACTCGTTGTTGTCCGACGCTGCGGAACTTGAGCCGAAGGAGTTCGTCACCTCCTTAAGCTCAAGCTTTGGCCTATTATCCAGGTCCATCATCATTGATTTGCCTTGCTTCCACCGCACCACTTGCATCATGCTAGACCATGTATACATTCGCTCTGTGCCAGTCGGCATCGAGTTCCCTATGCTCGAGACGTTGTCCCTACTGCACTGCAATGGCAACCTCGATGCCTTGCTCTCATGCTGCCCGCGGTTGCGCACCCTCCTCCTCAGCGGCATTTTATTTGAGACATCTGATCTAAGGGTGAATTCACCATCGCGACAGGAGCTTGTTGTAAACTCATTCTCGACAGAGCGTGTCAACATTGTAGCCCCCATGCTTAAGAAATTGGAGATTCTCTTTACCGTGATGTTGGAGGTTAACATTTCGGTGTTGGCACCAATTATGGAGAATGTCTGGTGGTACTGCTGCTACATAGAGGAGTCTATTGTGTTTGGCCTTTGGTATCTTGAGTTGTTGGGATTTCAGGCGGCAGATAGACAAGGACAACTCCCTTTGTTGCATATTCGTGCAAGTGTAGTAAGTCCCCTCTCCCGCTTAATTTAGTGGAATATTATACTAACTAAAATTTATGAATTACATAGATCTTGCATAATTGTTTTTCAGGATTCGTCACTTTTCCCCTATGAGCCCAACTTTGCACAGGAGATAGAGAAGCATATGGTTGTTGAATTATCTCTTTTGGAGCTAGATCTCAAAATAGATGGACATGTTTTTGGAGCACTCGTGTTTTATCTCCTTCAGATTAATCAAATTTCTAGTTCATTGCAGAAGCTTAAGATCATCCTATTAAGATCAATGTTAATTAATTTTCTGGTCTAACAATATCTCAATAATAGATTGTGTAGTAGCTTACATTTACTTTTTGGTCCTAGGTAAAAGAAGAATGCCCAATAGATTGTCCTTGTGAGTCCACAAACTGGAGGTCCCAAGCTATCTCCTTGACTGCTCTTGAAGAAGTGGAAATCAATGTATTTGAAGGAGTGGATCATGAGTTTGATTTACTAAAACAACTACTTGTATTCGCACCAAAGCTTAAAAAAATTATTGTGAGGCTCACATAGGAGGTCTCATCAAGTAACACTAGACGCACTAAAATATTCAACGTCTTGGAGACATATGGTTCAGCAGAATGCTTTGTCTATCTTAGCTCTGGTGAGTATTTTATTTGGCATTTATGATTAGCATCCTCCTACATGAAGTAGAGATATAAATGTTAATTCTTGTAAGTTTCTTTGAAACCTAATATCAAGCTTTCATTGCTTTACATGTTTATGGTGGTTGAAATGTGGCACTGGCATCCCAATTGTAGAGTTTACTTGTGCATGTATTTCCATTAGTAGCTAATTCTAAATGCTATAATCCCACGCCATTTGTGTGCCCACACCCTCATATTCTATTAGAATGAAAGCTGAATGGTGGATTGAATGATAAAAAATAAATATTTATATTCGGGTTTCCTTACCTTTGTTTCCCTTTTTCGTTTACAATGTTCTGTAATGGTCAAGCCCTCATGGTTTGCATATGTATTCTGCTTTCCAGGTTAAAGAACTAGTCATCAACTAGTTGTCTAACTAGAGTAGGCTATAATTTGTGCATCTTGTTGACTCATGTTAAAGGCTCGTCCCCCACTGGGTTGCATGCTTTTGTTCATCAAAAAGTTCCATCAAGGGCTAGTCGTGGTTTGTATGGTTTTAATTTCTTGTTTATTTGAAGCTATCTTGACTAAATTGACTATCCTTGGGATTTGGCACAAATTATTGGTTCCAAATAATTTTTGTCAACATGCACTTTTTTATTTATATTGGCTCTAAGCATGTATTGCATTTTATTTTCCAGTGAGAACAATCCAACACATACTTCAACCAAATTTGCATGTTGCAATAGTGACCAAAGTTCTTCAAATTGCATCTGCTGCAGGTTTAATAGATGACATCCAAAATCAACCATCGGCATGATTATCATCCTCTTGCATATGTGGTTTCTCATTGCCCATCGACAAGATCGTCCTTTCCATGTCAATTAAATCCATTCAACATGTTGTTTTTCTAGTGTATTGTGCAAATGTTGATAGTTAAATCCTGAATGGTTGTGATGCAATTCAATTACTTAAGTTAATGTGTCAACTTATGTCAGTCAATCATTGTAGCTAGTTACTACATGTTTCCACCGAATTATGCTTATAACTTTGGTTAGATGAACCAAAGAGCTTTGTGAAAGCTAAGGGCCAAAAACCAAGAATTACCTTCCATTTACTCTCTTTTCTAACTATTGCACCCTACAATGAACAACATATGCATCTTCTGTTACTTAGCTAATATGACATATTTGTTTGTTGATATTTGGTCTGGATATATGCCGGTGTTACGGCCTAGGGGTGCATCATCATATCGAAAGTCGGCCCATGGCACCTGTAGCGACCCGACCTCAGATGGTCAAGTCTCTGTGCTTCAGTGTCATCCCTGGATCGGTAATGCTGACACACACAGTACTCGAGGATTTATAACAGAGTAGCAATCACACACTTATTACATCGAAAAGTCTACAAGAGAACTTATTACAATAATATGGCTTAAGGCCATCTAACGCGATAACAGCGGAAGGCTTGGAAGATAAGGTGAGTCCATCAACTCCAACGGCATAGCTGAGCTGCACGGCAACGACCTAACGAACCTTACTCCTCGTCTGAAAAGTCTGCAACATAATACGTTGCAGCCCGAAAACGGGTCAGCACATGGAATATGCTGGCAATTTAACACAGCAGAGCGGAAACTGAATAATGCTATCACTACATGCATATATGGCTGGTGGAAAGATGTATGGTTATAGTTTTTGCAAAAAGCCAATTTTTCCCTACAACAAAGGAATAGATTTTAATTTAACTATCATGGTGGTTGAAACATCATTGAGAAGGTATCCCCGACTCAATCCCAATTAAGGTGATTAACAACCCAACAGTATTAATTAAACATGGTGAGATACATGTGATAACCCAAGTACTAGATACTCAAGAATTGTCCATAACCGGGGACACAGCTAACCATGATTAGATTGTACACTCTGTAGAGGTTTGCGCACTTTTCCCCACAAGACTCGATCGCCTCCGTTGGATTTCTCGCACTACATGGTGTTTGAGAAACGGATGACCGAGACGCAGTCTTTCAGAAACGTTAACTCTCTACTCCGGGTAGACCATACCAAACCTACAAAACCCACTACCTGCTGATCTACCTCTTCAAGAGCTTCACGTAACTTACTCAACTATGCTAGAGCCCATAATAGCTTGTGGCTGCACACGGAAGTTTCTAGCATGAATCATCTCAGTTCCCTTTGAGCCTGGGTGGCGGTCCATTGGAAGATCACGCGGGTACCCCGGGATTTCCAAAAAAAATACAGACAACACTGGGTTCCCCAGGTGCCTCAATCCACCCAGTTGTTTGATTAGGTTGCCACCTTAAGTTGAACCATTAATTAACAATCTCACATCTGATATGAATTTCACTCAAACCCAAACCACGTCTACGAGCATAGCATAGCAATATAAGCAATACGTAAAAGTAACTCCCAAGGGTTTGAATATAACAGGGCAATAGGTTCTACCTCAGCAACTACTTCCCAACCCACAAGTTAATGACATCCTAATCATGCAATGTTTGAGGATTGGAACTAATGCATAAAAACCAGGTAATAATGGGATATGATCAAGGTGTTACTTGCCTTGCTGACGATCCGTGAATCCTAGAGACTCGTAGTAACACGCTTCGCACTCCGGGAATTCTATCACAAGCAAACAATAACATACATAAGTAACAAGCAACGATGCACAAGCAAAACTCAAATAAGAGAGGTTGACCAGAAAGTTCAACTTAAGAACTCCGGTACATAAAAAGAATCAAATCAATCGAAGCAACGAAAGTCAAACGGCGAAAGAAAACCACTTCGTTTACTAATTTGAACTTCGGTCAAATTTTACAGTAGAGAAAACTTGTTTGAGTTGGTTAAACGGAAAGAGGGTTTCGGGACGAAACTCTAGGCGCTTGAATCGCCTGATTCCGATAAACAAGTGAAAAGATAAACAGAAATTAAGATCGGATCAGAAATCGCAATCAGAGAAAATCGCGGAATAAATCCGAGAAAAAGAAAAACGACGAACAGATTAATGAACGAATGTTCGTTATCTGGATCTAAACGAAGAACACGTTCGTTAAAACGAACGTTCAGACGAACGTCCGCTAACTAGAAGAACCGAGAAAAAAACCGGTGAATCCGGAAAAAAACAGATCTAGGGTTTCTAAAAAAACCGAACGGTCTTTATAAAAAAACCAGCGGCGGGGCGCGGTGGCTACCTCCGGCGAGAGGTCCGGCGAGGCGAGGCAGCGGCGGGCGGCGGCTTGCGGGGCGGCGGCGCGAGCTGCGGCGGTGGCGGCGGCAGGCGGCGGTGGCTTGGCGTGGCACGGACGGCGGCGGTGGTGGTGTGGTGTTGGGGGCGGGGTGGTGGCGTATATAAAGGGGGTGAGGCAGCGACTTGGAGGAGGGGGCAAGGCGCGGCGGAGGCGGAGTCCAACTGGGACTCCGGTCCGAGTGGCGGCGGCGGCGGCCTGGCGCGGCTGGGCCTTAGGCCCAGTCGGCGCGGGAACCTTTTTTTAAAACTTCGCCGACCGAAATAAAATCCTAGAAAAAATAAATAAAAACCTAAAAATGCCAAAACAAATTTTCACCGTCTAAATAAAATATTTAGGACGAGTTGAACATTTTCTAGGCCCTAAAACGAAATTTCGAAAACATGCAATTTTTCTAATGCAAATAAAATCCGAATAAAACCAAATAAAATCCAATAAATGATTTTAGTATGTTTCCTCCAATATTTCAATTATTTTGGAGAAGTCATATTATCTGCACTCATTTGATTTAATATTAAATATTTTTCAGAGAGAAAAATTATTAAAATCAAAATCCTCATTTCATTATTTGATAAAAATCAAATATGAAACCGGAAAATCCCCAACTCTCTCCGTGGGTCCTTGAGTTGCTTAGGATTTCGAGGATTGCGGAACGGAAATGCAATAAATCATGATATGCATGGATGATCTATGTATAACATTCCAATTTGAAAATTTGGGATGTTACAAACCTACCCCCCTTAAGATGAATCTCGCCCTCGAGATTCAGGTTGGCTAGAAAATAGGTATGGGTGGTCCTTGCGGAGATCACCTCTCGTTCCCAGGTGGCTTCATCCCCGGTATGGTGGCTCCACTGAACTTTGCAAAATTCGATAACCTTACTGCGGGTGACTCTGCTGGCAAATTCAAGAATCTT
Source organism: Triticum urartu (assembly GCF_003073215.2). Classification (NCBI taxonomy): domain Eukaryota; kingdom Viridiplantae; phylum Streptophyta; class Magnoliopsida; order Poales; family Poaceae; genus Triticum; species Triticum urartu. The sequence goes on along the minus strand of NW_024112607.1, from coordinate 17,249 downwards.
AACTGGCTTCTCCTCGTAAGTCAAATCACTGTCCAACTGAATCGCCTCCAAGGGTACCGTATCTCTTAATGGTATATCCGCCATCTCAGCATGACACTTCTTCAGCTGTGAAACGTGGAACACATCGTGGACTCCTGACAATCCCTCAGGTAACTCCAACTTGTAGGCAACTTCTCCCATCCGTTCCAAAATGCGATACGGTCCTACAAATCTCGGGGCTAACTTTCCTTTAACTCCAAAATGTTTTACTCCTCGCAAGGGCGATACTCACGGATATGCTCTATCTCCAATTTCGTAGGTTACCTCCTTGTGTTTTGAGTCTGCATAACTCTTCTGCCTGGACTAAGCAATCTTCAGTCGGTCTCGGATCAATTTTACCTTCTCCTCAGATCCTTTAATCAAGTCTGGTCCAAACAACTGTCGGTCTCCTACCTCATCCCACATCAACGGTGTTCTGCACCTGCGTCCATACAGGGCTTCAAACGGTGCCATCTTCAAACTGGCTTGGTAGCTATTGTTGTATGAGAACTCTCATACGGCAAATTGTCATCCCAACTAGATCCATAATCTAGCGCACAGACTCTCAACATGTCCTCCAAAATTTGATTGACTCTCTCAGTTTGTCCATCTGTTTGCGGGTGAAATGTTGTACTGAACTCCAATCTCGTTCCCAGAGTCTGGTGTAACTGATGCCAAAACTTTGAAGTAAACTATGTCCCTCGATCCGATACAATGGTCCTCAGAACTCCATGCAGACATACGATCCTGGACATATAGATCTTGGCCAACTTTGCACTTGTATAGGTGGTTTTCACTGGGATGAAGTGAGCTACTTTGGTCAAACGATCAACTACTACCCGTATGGAATCATATCCTGCTTTAGTCCTAGGTAATCCGGTGATAAAGTCCATGCCAAGTTTATCCCACTTCCATTCGGGTATGGGCATAGGCTGTAACAGTCCTGCTGGCTTCTGATGTTCTGCCTTAACTCTCTGACATACATCACATACGGCTACATACTCGGCAATATCCTTCTTCATACCAGTCCACCAGAAACGTTCCTTCAAATCCAAATACATCTTGGTGTTTCCGGGGTGTATCGAGTATGGTGAGTCATGGGCCTCTTGAAGTATTAACTTCCTGATCTCCTGGTTGTTGGGCACATAAACTCGGTCCTCAAACCATAGGGTATCGTGCTCATCTTCACGAAAACCTTTGGCCTTTCCTTTGCCCATCTTCTCCTTTATCTCGGCAATCTCTTTATCAACTTTCTGAGCTTCCCGAATCTTGTCCAGCAATGTCGACTGAACCTTCATTGTGTCAATGAACCTTCTAGGTACAATCTCTAATTGAAGTTCCATGATGTCCTTTGCTAATTCCTTCGGCAGTCCTTTACTTTCAAGGATATTAGCATGACTCTTCCGACTCAATGCGTCTGCTACGACATTGGCCTTTCCTGGATGATAGTGTAGCTTCATGTCATAATCCTTTATAAGCTCCAACCATCTCCTCTGCCTAAGGTTCAGCTCCTTCTGGGTGAAGATGTACTTCAAACTCTTGTGATCCGTGTACACATCACAACAGTTTCCAATAAGGTAATGTCTCCAAGTCTTCAACGCATGCACTACGGCTACTAGCTCCAAATCATGTGTGGCATAATTCAACTCGTGAGGTTTTAGTTGTTGTGAGGCATACGAAACAACTCTTTCGTCCTGCATAAGCACACATCCACGTCCTAAGCGAGAGGCGTCGCAATACACTTGGAACACCTTATGTATATCTGGCAGTACTAGCACTGGGGCTGTAGTCAAACATTTCTTGAACTCCTGGAAACTTGCTTCACAATCTTTTGTCCATTTAAACTTGGTATCCTTCTTCAACAGTTCAGTCATTGGTTTTGCAATCTTGGAAAAATTCTCAATGAATCTCCGGTAGTATCTTGCGAGTCCAAGAAAACTGCGGATCTCGCTAACTGAGGTGGGTACCAACCATTCAGTGACTGACTGAACCTTGCTGGGGTCTACTGCTATACCTTCTCCTGATATAACATGTCCAAGGAATCCGACTTCCTTCAGCCAAAACTCGCATTTGCTAAACTTAGCATACAACTGGTGTTCCCTGAGCTTCTTGAGAACTAAACGCAAATGCTCTTTGTGCTCCTCCTCGTTCTTCGAGTATACCATGATATCATCAATAAACACCACAACAAACGTGTCCAAATACTCCATGAACACCTTGTTGATGTTGGGGAACGTAGTAATTTCAAAAAAATTCCTACGCACACGCAAGATCATGGTGATGCATAGCAACGAGAGGGGAGAATGTACTCTACGTACCCTCGTAGACCGACAGCGGAAGCGTTATGATAACGCGGTTGGTGTAGTCATATGTCTTCACGGCCCGATCGATCAAGCACCGAAACTACGGCACCTCCGAGTTCTAGCACACGTTCAGCTCGATGACGATCCCCGGACTCCGATCCAGCAAAGTGTCGGGGAAGAGTTCCGTCAGCACGAGGCCGTGGTGACGATCTTGATGTTCTACTGTTGCAGGGCTTCTCCTAAGCACCACTACAATATTATCGAGGACTATGGTGGAAGGGGGCACTGCACACGGCTAAGAGAACGATCTTGCAGATCAACTTGTGTGTCTAGGGGTGCCCCCTGCCCCCATATATAACGGAGCAAGGGGGGTGCGGCCGGCCCTAGGAGGAGGCGCGCCGGAGGAGTCCTACTCCTACCGGGAGTAGGACTCCCCCCCCCTTCCCTAGTTGGATTAGGACTTGGGGAAAGGAGGAGAGGGAAGAAAGGAAAGGGGGGCGCCGCCCCCCCCCCCCTCCTTGTCCAATTCGTACTTGGGGGGAGGGGCACGCGGCAGCCCCTAGGCGTCCTCTCCTCTTCCTCCACTAGGCCCATTAAGGCCCATTAGGTTACCGGGGGGTTCCGGTAACCTCCCGGTACTCCGGTAAAATGCCGATTTCACCCGGAACACTTCTGATGTCCAAACATAGGCTTCCAATATATCAATCTTTATGTCTCGAACATTTCGAGACTCCTCGTCATGTCCGTGATCACATCCGGGACTCCAAACAAACTTCGGTACATCAAAATATATAAACTCATAATGAAACTGTCATCTTAATGTTAAGCATGCGGACCCTATGGGTTCGAGAACAATGTAGACATGACCGAGACATGTCTCCGGTCAATAACCAATAGCGGAACCTGGATGCTCATATTGGCTCCCACATATTCTACGAAGATCTTTTATCGGTCAGACCGCATAACAACATACTTTGTTCCCTTTGTCATCGGTATGTTACTTGCCCGAGATTCCATCGTCAGTATCTCAATACCTAGTTCAATCTCGTTACCGGCAAGTCTCTTTACTCGTTTCGTAATACATCATCTCGCAACTAACTCATTAGTTGCAATGCTTGCAAGGCTTATGTGATGTGCATTACCGAGAGGGCCCAGAGATACCTCTCCGACAATCCGAGTGACAAATCCTAATCTCGAAATATGCCAACCCAACATGTACCTTTGGAGACACCTGTAGAGCTCCTTTATAATCACCCAGTTACGTTGTGACGTTTGGTAGCACACAAAGTGTTCCTCCGGCAAAAGGGAGTTGCATAATCTCATAGTCATAGGAACATGTATAAGTCATGAAGAAAGCAATAGCAACATACTAAATGATCGGGTGCTAAGCTAATGGAATGGGTCATGTCAATCACATCATTCTCCTAATGATGTGATCCCGTTAATCAAATGACAACACATGTCTATGGTTAGGAAACATAACCATCTTTGATTAATGAGCTAGTCAAGTAGAGGCACACTAGTGACGTTTTAGTTTGTCTATGTATTCACACAAGTATTATGTTTCCGGATAATACAATTCTAGCATGAATAATAAACATTTATCATGATATAAGGAAATAAAATAATAACATTATTATTGCCTCTAGGGCATATTTCCTTCAGTCTCCCACTTGCACTAGAGTCAATAATCTAGATTACACAGTAATGATTCTAACACCCATGGAGCTTTGATGCTGATCATGTTTTGCTCGTGGAAGAGGCTTAGTCAACGGGTCTGCTAAGTTCAGATCCGTATGTATCTTGCAAATCTCTATGTCTCCCACCTGGACTAGATCCCAGATGGAATTGAAGCGTCTCTTGATGTGCTTGGTTCTCTTGTGAAATTTGGATTCCTTTGCCAAGGCAATTGCACCAGTATTGTCACAAAAGATTTTCATTGGACCCGATGCACTAGGTATGACACCTAGATCGGATATGAACTCCTTCATCCAGACTCCTTCGTTTGCTGCTTCCGAAGCAGCTATGTACTCTGCTTCACATGTAGATCCCGCCACAACGCCTTGTTTAGAACTGCACCAACTGACAGCTCCACCGTTTAATGTAAACACGTATCCGGTTTGCGATTTAGAATCTTCCGGATCAGTGTCAAAGCTTGCATCAACGCAACCATTTACGATGAGCTCTTTGTCACCTCCATATATGAGAAACATATCCTTAGTCCTTTTCAGGTATTTCAGGATGTTCTTGACCGCTGTCCAGTGATCCACTCCTAGATTACTTTGGTACCTCCCTGCTAGACTTATAGCAAGACACACATCAGGTCTGGTACACAGCATTGCATACATGATAGAGCCTATGGCTAAAGCATAGGGAACATCTTTCATTTTCTCTCTATCTTCTGCATTGGTTGGGGATTGAGTCTTACTCAATTTCACACCTTGTAACACAGGCAAGAATCCTTTCTTTGCTTGATCCATTTTGAACTTCTTCAAAACTTTGTCAAGGTATGTGCTTTGTGAAAGTCCAATTAAGCGTCTTGATCTATCTCTATAGATCTTAATGCCCAATATGTAAGCAGCTTCACCGAGGACTTTCATTGAAAAAATCTTATTCAAGTATCCTTTTATGCTATCCAGAAATTCTATATCATTTTCGATTAGCAATATGTCATCTACATATAATATCAGAAATGCTACAGAGCTCCCACTCACTTTCTTGTAAATACAGGCTTCTCCAAAAGTCTGTACAAAACCAAATGTTTTGATCACACTATCAAAGCGTTTATTCCAACTCCGAGAGGCTTGCACCAGTCCATAAATGGATCGCTGGAGCTTGCACACTTTGTTAGCTCCCTTTGGATCGACAAAACCTTCCGGCTGCATCATATACAACTCTTCTTGCAGAAATCCATTCAGGAATGCAGTTTTGACATCCATTTGCCAAATTTCATAATCATAAAATGTGGCAATTGCTAACATGATTCGGACAGACTTAAGCATCGCTACGGGTGAGAAGGTCTCATTATAGTCAATCCCTTGAACTTGCCGAAAACCTTTTGCGACAAGTCGAGCTTTGTAGACAGTAACATTACCGTCAGCGTCAGTCTTCTTCTTGAAGATCCATTTATTCTCAATTGCTTGCCGATCATTGGGCAAGTCAACCAAAGTCCATACTTTGTTCTCATACATGGATCCCATCTCAGATTTCATGGCTTCAAGCCATTTTGCGGAATCTGGGCTCACCATCGCTTCTTCATAGTTCGTAGGTTCATCATGATCTAGTAGCATGACTTCCAGAACAGGATTACCGTACCACTCTGGCGCGGATCTTACTCTGGTTGATCTACGAGGTTCAGTAGTATCTTGTTCTGAAGTTTCACGATCATTATCATTAGCTTCCCCACTAATTGGTGTAGTGTCACGACCGGTTTTCCGGACATAAATTTCCAGAAAAAAGACCGTCGTGCTCATCAGCCCTAGGATTACTGTTAGCTGATGAGGCTCCACTTGATACAGAAATTCCAAGCAAAGTACAACATATGTAGCACAAGACCATTCTGGCCTGTGAGTACAACAAATGGTTTTCTTGTGGTCGATGGCGGAAGCGGTTTGTGAGACATCAGTGTCTATGGGACTCCATTTCCCACGGGAACAGCTGACCAGGTTAACTCCTATCTTCGCGAGGCTGCTATCACCGTTGCTTAGTTTCCGGGGCTGTCACCGCAACGCTCCTCTCCATGCAGAAATCTGGCCAAGACAATAGCCAGGGACAAGCCAGTGAGTACTTTGAATGTACTCGCAAACATTAAGAACACAGGTATAATATAATTGATAATCGTGCGCGAAAAAAATTTCATGATCACATCATCAGTCATAAATAAAATATCTTTTATGCATGCAAGTAGGTTATTATCATGCAACGTGAATAAGCGGTAATAGAGTGGGAATAAAAATGCCACAGTCAGGCGTCTGAGCGACACCACATAAAGGGCTTTAAAAGAAATGCCACAGTCGGGCGTCTGAGCGACACCACATAAAGGGCTTTAAAAGAAATGCCACAGTCGGGCGTCTGAGCGACACCACATAAAGGGCTTTAAAAGAAATGCCACAGTCGGGCGTCTGAGCGACACCACATAAAGGGCTTTAAAAGAAATGCCACAGTCGGGCGTCTGAGCGACACCACATAAAGGGCTTTAAAACAAATGCCACAGTCGGGCGTCTGAGCGACACCACATAAAGGGCTTTAAAAGAAATGACACAGTCGGGCGTCTGAGCGACACCACATAAAGGGCTTTAAAAGAAATGCCACAGTCGGACATCTGAGCGACACCACATAAAGGGCTTACAAGATAAATAATCACAATGAATATCCAGGAGGTAGAACCGTCCCAGGGATACTCAATAATATAATTAATGCAACGGGTTAGTCCATTACAAGATAATAATCATAATCTTCACAAGTCACAAGTCACGGTCCAAGTTCTGGTTTAACAATTTCTCCTCCGAAGACCGACACTAAGACCAACACTTGACCCATCCCAGACTGTAATCCTTAACCATGGACACGGCTATTCGAATAGGTTTTATTCTCTGCAGAGGGTGTACTCTTTACCCACGAGTAACGGATTCCTTTAGTCCATCGGGACTAATTCCGTCTACGGCCTTTTAGTTGAAAACACGCCTAACTTGCACACACCAGCTTAACTCATCGGTGTCTGGGATCACCCACGACACTTGTTAAGCAAAACTCTAAGTGGGGAGGCTACAACCTCGCGTAGCATGGGATCAAATTTATATCGCGCGCTCTAAGGGGTGGCCTCCCCTCTCGGTCCCAACCGGAAACACCCATGCCCCCGGACCAGGTGGCATGCCTACCGGCTACAACCGATATCTTCCACCATGGCCTCTCTGTACGGTGTGTGCTTGAAAGGGGTTGACGACTTACTGAACCATACCCTACCTGCGGCAGGGACAAGTGGTAGTACATAGCAAGTATGGGGGTTACAGAAAACAAGACTCGGTCTACGGTCGAATCAGGAGGTTTATAAGTTCCCTGCATGACATGTAAACAAATATATTTCAATCAACAAAAACACCACTCAATATACCTTACCATGCCATACCGGACATAACCGTCCCGACGGGGACCGGCGACAAGCTCACGCCTACCCAAGGCCGAGGCTTTCCCGGATTCCTTTTCGGCATGCATGCAAGGCACATGAGGATGATTACCATCACAATTATATTCATTTCCAACAGCGAGGAAATCACTAATATGCTTCCATGCAAATGATCATGTCACATGAAATAACAAGTCCTTCGAAGTAAGGTGGTGTTATAAATGTGTCAAATAACACACCAAAAACATTATGCCAGGGTTCAGAATGCTTGCCTTTAAGTTGTGGAGGGGTGAGGTGCTCTCCAAAACTTTTGAAAGTTTCTTCTCTCTCTCCAAAAGTCCTATTTAAAATATATTTGAATTAACACACATTTCAAAAACAGTACAAAAAAGTTGTTTGGAAAATTTTCAAATAAATCTTAAAATAAACTAGACCAAATTTGAGGAAGGTAGGAAAAAGAATCAACTCATTTGGAGTTATATTTAAAAAGTTATAGACAATCAAAGCTGTGGTCAAAATCTGTTTTTAATAAAATCAGGAAAAGGAAAACGTTTCAAACGAGATTACGCTTTCGGTGCAGAGAAAACGTATTTGCGCCCTTTACGGCTCCACTTAACCACGTGGACCGGCGCTGGGTCTCTGACGGTGGGCCCGCCTGGCCCACTGGTCAGGTTTGACCAGTCGCCCGCGTCGTCTCCCTCCTCTGCCCGAGTGGAGCGGGGCTCCGGCGATCATCGCCGGCGAACGGTGGCTCCGTTCGGAAAGCTGAGGCCACCAGCGGATTCAGGGGGCCGAGGTGGTCACTCCGGTAGTCGTAGGGTCGTCGGAGGTGGAGGAAATCGCCGGCGGCGAGCTCCGCGGCGGAGGGAAGCTTCGGTGGTAAAGTGGTTTTGAGGCGGCGGTGGTTCCCGATCAAAATCGAGTAGGGGGAAGGGTTCACGGGAGGATGAGGAGGTTTCTGGCGAAGAGAACGGAGAGGGGGAGGCTCTGGAGGCACCGGCAGGGCCTGGGCAGTGGCGGCGGCTGCAGTCACCGGAGATGAGGAAGGAGGCCTCCCCGGGTCGATTGGCTGCCAAAGGGGGTCCTCGGGAGGTGGCTTGGGACTGCCTGCGTGCGGAGATGAGCCCGGGCCTCCTTATATAGGCGAGTTGAGGCGGTTCAGCGGCGGCCGCGGATGAGCTCATCGGCGACCGTCTTTCTGTAGCTGCAGGGCATCGTGGCGGCGACGAGCGCTAGTGGACATGGCTGCGGATGAGCTCGCGCTGCTCCAGGGGCCAGGTGGCGAGCGGGAGGGGCTTGGGCGGCGCTGCCCATGGCTGGAGCCACTGCGGACGCCGGTGTGCCGCCAAGAATGCCCTGGCGGCGGCGCTGTAGCGTGCCAGGGTGGCTTGGCGCGATGCTGCGAGGCGGGGAGTGCGTGGCGAGGTGCTGCCGTGTGGGCCAAAGCCAGGGGGGCCAGCGTGTCGGCTCGAGCGCGGCATCGTGCAATACGCGCGCTCTGGGCGCGTCCAGTGCACGCACGGGAGATGCTCGACACAATGCCGCGGCATGCTACAGGTCGCAGGTGAGGTTGGGGTTTACCAGATCGAGGTTAGGAGCAACTGGGAGTCTGGTGGACATGCTAGTTTGATCAGAGGTGCAAGCTCACAGTGCAATGCCAAAACTCATGTCAAAACTGGTCATGCCTACAGGGTGCTCGATAGAATGCCACATGCACCTAGGCATCTCTTGGGGTAGCCAAAACTTCCAGGTTGGGGTCTCTTTAGATGTACAAGAGGGTGGTGAGGTTAGTTTGCCAAAAGTAGAAACTTGTTAGTGCAAGTTTAGCAGAATTTCAATTCTGGACAGGAAATAAATGACATTATTTCATGAACCAAAAATGATCCAAAGGGTGCATGCTCCTGGACTTAAGGGTTTAATATGGAGGACTACAAGTAGGAGAAAGAATCAAAGGTTAAAGAGCAAGCAAAAATATGGTTGCTGTACAAACCATCCAGTTGGTCCAGAATGAAGATGAGGTTGATTCACTCAAACTTTTCAAAGAACAGCACTAGGTTTTTGCATAAAGTTGAATCATAGGCTATTACCATCATCCCATAATTTTTGTGGAGGCTAGAAAGAATTATTTAAATGGGTTGTAGTGCAAAATTGCCCACTGGACCAGAGAAGAAAAATGGGTGTAGAGCTCAAAATATTTCATAAAATAAAGATGTTTTTGCACAGAAGTGATTTAAAAACATCACATGCCATCTCCAAATTTTGGTTGGAATTTTAAGTGAATTTATCAAATGGTTGTAGTTCAAATATGGCCATATAACCTTGAAAAATCATTTTTCAAGAAAATAAAGATCAAGCAAATTAATTAGGTAATTAGTTATACTGATAAAAGAAAAGTTTTTCTTGAGAGGTTAAACAAGTCCAATAACATATTTGAAAGGTTTTCACTTTGGGAAAAACTCATCATAACAGGGAAGGAAATGATTTTAAAAAAAATCAAAATGGAGCTCAGATATTCAAAGTTTTAATTCCTGGCAAAATTTTCAATCCATTAAAACAAGGCCAAATTTTTGGGGTGTCACATGTAGGTGTCACAGAAATAGGTTTCTGTGATGTACTACTTTCCAATAAGGGAGCAGGTACAGTTACCTCGTCAAGTTCTACTTTCCTCCCACTCACTTCTTTCGAGAGAAACTCCTTCTCTAGAAAGTTTCCGAATTTAGCAACAAAAGTCTTGCCTTTGGATCTGTGATAGAAGGTGTATCCAATAGTTTCCTTTGGATATCCTATGAAGACACATTTCTCCGATTTGGGTTTGAGCTTATCAGGTTGAAGTTTTTTCACATAAGCATCACAACCCCAAACTTTCAGAAACGACAACTTTGGTTTCTTGCCAAACCACAGTTCATATGGCGTCGTCTCAACGGATTTTGATGGTGCCCTTTTTAACGTGAATGCGGCCGTCTCTAGAGCATATCCCCAAAATGATAGCGGTAAATCAGTAAGAGACATCATAGATCGCACCATATCTAGTAAAGTACGATTACGACGTTCGGACACACCATTACGCTGTGGTGTTCCGGGTGGCGTGAGTTGCGAAACTATTCCACATTGTTTTAAATGTACACCAAACTCGTAACTCAAATATTCTCCTCCATGATCATATCGTAGGAATTTTATTTTCTTGTTACGATGATTTTCAACTTCACTCTGAAATTCTTTGAACTTTTCAAATGTTTCAGATTTATGTTTCATTAAGTAGATATACCCGTATCTGCTTAAGTCATATGTGAAGGTGAGAAAATAACGATATCCGCCACGAGCCTCAACATTCATCGGACCACATACATCTGTATGTATGATTTCCAATAAATCTGTTGCTCTCTCCATAGTACCGGAGAACGGTGTTTTTGTCATCTTACTCATAAGGCACGGTTCGCAAGTACCAAGTGATTCATAATCAAGTGGTTCCAAAAGCCCATCAGTATGGAGTTTCTTCATGCGCTTTATACCGATATGACCCAAACGGCAGTGCCACAAATAAGTTGCACTATCATTATCAACTCTGCATCTTTTGGTTTCAACACTATGAATATGTGTGTCACTACTATCGAGATTTAATAAAAATAGACCACTCTTTAAGGGTGCATGACCATAAAAGATATTACTCATGTAAATAGAACAACCATTATTCTCTGATTTAAATGAATAACCGTCTCGCATCAAACAAGATCCAGATATAATGTTCATGCTTAACGCTGGCACCAAATAACAATTATTTAGGTCTAATACTAATCCCGAAGGTAGATGTAGAGGTAGCGTGCCGACTGCGATCACATCGACTTTGGAACCATTTCCCACGTGCATCGTCACCTCGTCCTTAGCAAATCTTCGCTTAATCCGTAGTCCCTGTTTCGAGTTGCAAATATTAGCAACAGAACCAGTATCAAATACCCAAGTGCTACTGCGAGCATTAGTAAGGTACACATCAATAACATGTATATCACATATACCTTTGTTCACCTTGCCATCCTTCTTATCCGCCAAATACTTGGGGCAGTTCCGCTTCCAGTGACCAGTCTGCTTGCATTAGAAGCACTCAGTTTCAGGCTTAGGTCCAGGTTTGGGTTTCTTCTCTTGAGTAGCAACTTGCTTGCTGTTCTTTTTGAAGTTCCCCTTCTTCCCTTTGCCCTTTTTCTTGAAACTAGTGGTCTTGTTGACCATCAACACTTGATGCTCCTTCTTGATTTCTACCTCCGCAGCTTTCAGCATTGCGAAGAGCTCGGGAATAGTCTTATTCATCCCTTGCATATTATAGTTCATCACGAAGCTCTTGTAGCTTGGTGGCAGTGATTGGAGAATTCTGTCAATGACGCAATCATCTGGAAGATTAACTCCCAATTGAATCAAGTGATTATTATACCCAGACATTTTGAGTATATGCTCACTGACAGAACTGTTCTCCTCCATCTTGCAGCTATAGAACTTATTGGAGACTTCATATCTCTCAATCCGGGCATTTGCTTGAAATATTAACTTCAACTCCTGGAACATCCCATATGCTCCATGAGGTTCAAAACGTCGTTGAAGTCCCGATTCTAAGCCATAAAGCATGGCACACTGAACTATCGAGTAGTCATCAGCTTTGCTCTGCCAGACGTTCATAACATCTGGTGTTGCTCCAGCAGCAGTCCTGGCACCTAGCGGTGCTTCCAGGACGTAATTCTTCTGTGCAGCAATGAGGATAATCCTCAAGTTACGGACCCAGTCCGTGTAATTGCTACCATCATCTTTCAACTTTGCTTTCTCAAGGAATGCATTAAAATTCAACGGAACAACAGCACGGGCCATCTATCTACAATCAAGCATAAACAAGCAAGATACTATCAGGTACTAAGTTTCATGATAAATTTAGGTTCAAATAATTTACTTAAAGAACTCCCACTTAGATAGACATCCCTCTAATCCTCTAAGTGATTACGTGATCCAAATCAACTAAACCATGTCCGATCATCACGTGAGATGGAGTAGTTTCATTGGTGAACATCACTATGTTGATCATATCTACTATATGATTCACGCTCGACCTTTCGGTCTCCGTGTTCCGATGCCATATCTGTATATGCTTGGCTCGTCAAGTATAACCTGAGTATTCCGCGTGTGCAACTGTTTTGCACCCGTTGTATTTGAACTTAGAGCCTATCACACCCGATCATCACGTGGTGTCTCAGCACGAAGAACTTTCGCAACGGTGCATACTCAGGGAGAACACTTCTTGATAATTAGTGAGAGATCATCTTAAAATGCTACCGTCAAACAAAGCAAGATAAGATGCATAAAAGATAAACATCACATGCAATCAATATAAGTGATATGATATGGCCATCATCATCTTGTGCTTGTGATCTCCATCTTCGAAGCACCGTCATGATCACCATCATCACCGACGCGACACCTTGATCACCATCGTAGCATCGCTGTCGTATCGCCAGTCTTATGCTTCCACGACTATCGCTACCGCTTAGTGATAAAGTAAAGCATTACAGCGCGATTGCATTGCATACAATAAAGCGACAACCATATGGCTCCTGCCAGTTGCCGATAACTCAGTTACAAAACATGATCATCTCATACAATAAAATTTAGCATCATGTCTTGACCATATCACATCACAACATGCCCTGCAAAAACAAGTTAGACGTCTTCTACTTTGTTGTTGCAAGTTTTACGTGGCTGCTACGGGCTTAAACAAGAACCAATCTTACCTACGCATCAAAACCACAATGATAGTTTGTCAAGTTGGTGTTGTTTTAACCTTCGCAAGGACCGGGCGTAGCCACACTCGGTTCAACTAAAGTTGGAGAAACTGTCACCCGCTAGCCACCTTTGTGCAAAGCACGTCGGGAGAACCGGTCTCGCGTAAGCGTACGCGTAATGTCGGTCCGGGCCGCTTCGTCCAACAATACCGCCGAACCAAAGTATGACATGCTGGTAAGCAGTATGACTTATATCGCCCACAACTCACTTGTGTTCTACTCGTGCATATAACATCAACACATAAAACCTAGGCTCGGATGCCACTGTTGGGGAACGTAGTAATTTCAAAAAAATTCCTACGCACATGCAATATCATGGTGATGCATAGCAACGGGAGGGGAGAGTGTGATCTACGTACCCTTGTAGATCGACAGCGGAAGCGTTAGCACAACGCGGTTGATGTAGTCGTACGTCTTCACGGCCCGACCGATCAAGCACCGAAACTACGGCCCTCCGAGTTCTAGCACACGTTCAGCTCGATGACGATCCCCGGACTCCGATCCAGCAAAGTGTCGGGGAAGAGTTCCGTCAGCATGATGGCGTGGTGACGATCTTGATGTACTACCGTCGCAGGGCTTCGCCTAAGCACCGCTACAATATTATCGAGGATTATGGTGGAAGGGGGCACCGCACACGGCTAAGAATATGATCACATGGATCAACTTGTGTGTCTAGGGGTGCCCCCTGCCCCCGTATATAAAGGATCAAGGGGGGGTGCGGCCGGCCAGGAGGAGTCCTACTCCCACCGGGAGTAGGATTCCCCCCTTTCCTAGTTGGAATAGGATTCGGGAGGGGGGGAAAGAGGAGAGAGAGAAGGAAGGGGGGGCGCCGCCCCCCTCTCCTTGTCCTATTCGGACTAGGGGGGAGGGGCACGCGGCCCAGCCCTGGCGACCTTTCCTCTCTTCCACTAAAGCCCACTAAGGCCCATATACCTCCCGGGGGGTTCCGGTAACCTCCCGGTACTCCGGTAAAATCCCGATTTTACCCGGAACAATTCCCATATCCAAATATAGGCTTCCAATATATCAATCTTTATGTCTCGACCATTTCGAGACTCCTCGTCAAGTTCGTGATCACATCCGGGACTCCGAACAAACTTCGGTACATCAAAATGCATAAACTCATAATATAACTGTCATCAAAACCTTAAGCATGCGGACCCTACGGGTTCGAGAACAATGTAGACATGACCGAGACACGTCTCCGATCAATAACCAATAGCGGAACCTGGATGCTCATATTGGCTCCCACATATTCTACGAAGATCTTTATCGGTCAGACCGCATAACAACATACGTTGTTCCCTTTGTCATCGGTATGTTACTTGCCCGAGATTCGATCGTCGGTATCTCAATACCTAGTTCAATCTCGTTACCGGCAAGTCTCTTTACTCGTTTCGTAATACATCATCTTGCAACTAACTCATTAGTTGTAATGCTTGCAAGGCTTAAGTGATGTGCATTACCGAGAGGGCCCAGAGATACCTCTCCGACAATCGAAGTGACAAATCCTAATCTCGAAATACGCCAACTCAACATGTACCTCTGGAGACACCTGTAGGGCACCTTTATAATCACCCAGTTACGTTGTGACATTTGGTAGCACACAAATTGTTCCTCCGGTAAACGGGAGTTGCATAATCTCATAGTCATAGGAACATGTATAAGTCATGAAGAAAGCAATAGCAACATACTAAACGATCGGGTGCTAAGCTAATGGAATGGGTCATGTCAATCACATCATTCTCCTAATGATGTGATCTCGTTAATAAAATGACAACTCATGTCTATGGTTAGGAAACATAACCATCTTTGATTAACGAGCCAGTCAAGTAGAGGCATACTAGTGACACTTTGTTTGTTTATGTATTCACACAAGTATTATGTTTCCGGTTAATACAATTCTAGCATGAATAATAAACATTTATCATGATATAAGGAAATAAATAATAACTTTATTATTGCCTCTAGGGCATATTTCCTTCAGGTTGTGGCTTGAAAGACAACAACAAATCCCATTAATATAATTATATAGTAAAAATACACTATCATTTTGTTTAAATTTCTCAAGAATATACTGTTATGTGTAGGTCTTCCTCTCACAATTAACAACTTAACACACATTTCCGTAACCTTAATTAGATGAGTTCATGTACCTTTCCGGAGTACACGCGTGACTGGAAAAGATGTTGTGGTCGCATTAGAACTAATCCAAAATGCACAAGCCTAAGAATAGAACCATTTGTACATGCCATCTCTCAAATAAAATAACCGACATCAAAAGTCCTAGACATGCACTTGTTCAGGGTCAGCGGCGAGGTCCCTGCGTCGATCTATCTAGAATATTGAGTGATTCCATGCATTGTACCGCAAGAGAACTTTTTCACTGAGTACCGTCAATTTCATACCTTTTTGAAATAAAATGCCTACTACTCCAAATACTTACGTGTATCTAGATCAACTCAATCCATACTCTCTCGTGTTCCTGCTGCACTGATAAGTTCCACAAAACTTAAGTTCAATCCTAAAATAAATATTATAATCAGAGATAATACATAAGCATGTGTTATGTGTGAGGGAGATTCACGGGGAGTGATAGAAAAATTAGCATGGAGGCCAAACGGGCTTTATAGTCACGGGAAAGGAGAAATACTTCCCACCCCTCACAACTATTTTTTTAGGGTCCCTCACAACTGCTGGTGATAGAGGATGAGAGATCGCAGCTGTTCGTGGCGTCGGAGGGGAGGGCAGCTGATCGCGATGCGGCGCTTTCGTAACTTTTTTGCCAGTAGAGGGATACTCATGACGATTGGTTGGACGAAGGCGGTGGCCGGCATCTCAGTACAGACACAAGCGCTCATATACACACGCAAACACTCACCCCTATGAACGCACACACGCACACCCTAACCCTATGAGCACCTCAGAAAGACTGAGCCGACATACCATCTTGAAATTTATGAAGTCACCGTACGCACCTCGTCGCCGACGGGAACATCTCCTCCCACTGAATGCGCATCGTTGGAAATTCTGAAATAAACCTAGGAATAAATGAGAGCACCAGGATTTGAACCCTAGTGGGCTGGGGATACCACAGTCCCTCTAACCATCCAACCACAGGTTGGTTCGCGTGGCTGGCATCTCTTAATCCTAGATAGACGTGGAAGTCATTCGAGGAGGACGTGTGTGTGTGTGTGTGTTTCTTTTTTGATTGTTTTTGATATAGCTAACCGTTTATTCCACGCAGTGTGTGTGTGTGTGTTTCAACTGATCTGTTTTCTTCGTTGGTTAGTAGAGGGGCCGAAACAAAGGACGTCAAAAACCCAGTGAAAAGGTGAAAATGGAAGCACTACATTCGATAGCATGACGAGAGGGGAGAGAACAGCTTGCACTATTTGTATGTAAATGCATCTCCAATGTTGATCCGCAAATTTTCTTCCGCATCCATCCACAGACAGGAAGGGTCAGTCTATGGACAGGGATGCGAGAGCTAGCCATCCAACACTATCCACATACATTTCAAGCCGGGTTTTAACAAAACGACTAAAATTCATCAAACCCCATGGAATTCATCAAAGCTCAGATAGAAAATAACACAAATCCTAATGCAAATCAAATAAACTAAAAAAGACAATTTTTGGGTATGAAGCATAACTGTTGAAAACTTTGACATAGGACATTTTAACTACCAAAGAACATCATTGAATGAAATCTAATTATCTGAATCACATGTTATTAGACAAAATAAGATATCTTCAAGCTCAAAATTTTATAGGTACAACCATTCAACATTACATGTAAAGAAAAATGTTCGAGACAACATTATGATCCATTTTAAAACATGTTTGTTTGTCCCCTCTTTCGATACAACCATAAATGCTTGAAGATAACATTTTAGGCATAACTGCAGATGTATAAACACATTTCTATAAATAACAAGTCAGTGGATAAATGTACAACCATAATAAAAGATGTAGAGTGCTAAAAATGTTT
>NW_024112606.1:0-123492 GCF_003073215.2 Triticum urartu | reverse complement strand
AAGGAGGTGGGGGGAATGAAGTGGGGGAAAGTGAGTGTGTAGGTGTGGCTGTCCAAAAATATCTAGCTGGTCCCAGGTTACTAATGGCGCACCACTAAGCCATGCGCCATTACTAACCCAACATACTAATGGCGCACCACAGAGACATGCGCCATTAGTAGTTTTGCAAAAAAAGTAAAAAAATTATACTAATGGCCCACCATGGCACAGTGCGCCATTACATAACGTCCACTTGCAAAAGTGAGATCTGATAAAGATAATAAGATAAATATTTTTGGTGTTTTTGTTGTATAGATTGAAAAGTAAAGATTGCAAAATAAACGGTGACAAAAATAGTTAGTTGGCGGCAGATTAATATAATTGGAGATAGACCCGGGGGGCATAGGTTTCACTAGTGGCTTCTCTCAAGATAGCATATATTACGGTGGGTGAACAAATTACAGCCAAGCAATTGATAGAAAAGCGCATAGTTATGAGAATATCTAGGCATGATCATGTATATAGGCATCACGTCCGTGTCAAGTAGACCGAAACGATTCTGCATCTACTACTATTACTCCACACATCGACCGCTATCCAGCATGCATCTAGAATATTAAGTTCATAAGAACAGAGTAACGCATTAGGCAACATGCCATGATGTAGAGGGATAAACTCAAGCAATATGATATAAACCCCATATTTTTATCCTCGATGGCAACAATACAATACGTGCCTTGCTACCCCTGCTGTCACTGGGAAAGGACAACGCAAGATTGAACCCAAAGGTAAGCACTTATTACATTGCAAGAAAGATAAATCTAGTAGGCCAAACCGAACTGATAATTCGAAGAAGACTTGCAAAGATATCAAATCATGCATAAAAGAATTCAGAGAAGATTCAAATATTAGTCATAGATAAACTTGATCATAAACCCACAATTCATCGGATCTCGGCAAACACACCGCAAAAAGTATTACATCAAATAGATCCAGGAAGATCGAGGAGAACTTTGTATTGAGATCCAAAGAGAGAGAAGAAGCCATCTAGCTAATAACTATGGATCCGAAGGTCTGTGGTAAACTACTCACACATCATCGGAGAGGCTATGGTGTTGATGTAGAAGCCCTCCATGATCGATTCCCCCTCCGGTGGAGCGCCGGAAAAGGCCCTAAGATGGGATCTCATGGGTATAGAAAGTTGCGGCGGTGGAAATAGGGTTTAGTCGCTCTCCTGGATGTTTTTAGGG
The DNA here is from genome assembly GCF_003073215.2 of Triticum urartu. Taxonomy (NCBI): domain Eukaryota; kingdom Viridiplantae; phylum Streptophyta; class Magnoliopsida; order Poales; family Poaceae; genus Triticum; species Triticum urartu. Next base: position 122,263 of record NW_024112606.1, on the reverse strand, counting down.
TATAAGAGTATATATATAGGCGAAAGAAGTAGGTCGATGGAGCTACAAGGGGCCCACGAGGGTGGGGGCGCGCCTACCCCCCTGGGCGCGCCTCCCTGCCTCATGGCCGCCTCGTTGCTTCCTTGACGTCCACTCCAAGTCTCCTGGATTGCATTTGTTCCAAAAACGATCCTCCTAAAGGTTTCCTTCCGTTTGGATTCCGTTTGATATTCGTTTTCGACGAAACACTGAAATAGGCAAAAAAATAGCAATTTGCACTGAGTCTCCGGTTAGTAGGTTAGTACCAAAAATAATATAAAAGAGTATAATAAATCCCATTAAACATCCAAAACATATAATATAATAGTATGGAACAATCAAAAAATATAGATACGTTGGAGACGTATCAAGCATCCCATGCTTAATTCCTGCTCGTGCTTGAGTAGGTAAATGATAAAACTGAATTTTTGATGTGGAATGCTACCTAGCATAATTTTTAATGTAATTTTCTTTATTGTGGCATGAATGTTCAGATCCAAAAGATTCCATACAGAAGTTTAATACTGATAGAAAAATAGTAATACTTCAAGCATACTAATAAGAAATCATGACTTCTCAAAATAACATGGCCAAAGAAAGTTATCCCTAAAAAATCATATAGTCTGGCTATGCTCTATCTTCGTCACACAAAATATTTAAATCATGCACAACCCGAATGACAAGCCAAGCAATTGTTTCATACTTTTGATGTTCTCAAACTTTTTCAATCTTCACGCAATACATGAGCGTGAGCCATGGACATAGCAAGGTGGAATAGAATGGTGGTTGTGGAGAAGACAAAAAGAAGAAGATAGTCTCACATCAACTAGGCGTATGAACGGGCTATGGAGATGCCCATAAATAGATATCAATGTGAGTGAGTAGGGATTTCCGTGCAACGGATGCACTAGAGCTATAAGTGTATGAAATCTCAACAAAAGAGACTCAGTGGGTGTGCATCCAACTCGCTTGCTCACGAAGACCTAGGGCATTTTGAGGAAGCCCATCATTTGAATATACAAGCCAAGTTCTATAATGTAAAATATTCTCACTAGTATATGAAAGTGACAACATAGGAGACTCTCTATCACGAAGATCACGGTGCTACTTTGAAGCACAAGTGTGGTAAAAGGATAGTAGCATTGTCCCTTCTCTCCTTTTCTCTCAATTTTTTTTGTTTGGGCCTTTCTCTTTATTTATGGCCTCTTTTTTTTCGTCCGGAGTCTCATCCTAACTTGTGGGGGAATCATAGTCTCCATCATCCTTTCCTCACATGGGACAATGCTCTAATAATGATGATCATCACACTTTTATTTACATACAACACAAAAAGTCACAACTCAATACTTAGAACCATTATGACTCTATGTCAATGCCTCCGGCGGTGTACCGGGATGTGCTATGAATCAAGAGTGACATGTATGAAAATCATGAACGGTGGTTTTGCCACAAATATGATGCCAACTACATGATCATGCAAGGCAATATGACAATGATGGAGCCTGTCATAATAAACGGAACGGTGGAAAGTTGCATGGCAATATATCTCGGAATGGCTATGGAAATGCCATAATAGGTAGGTATGGTGGCTCTTTTGAGGAAGGTATATGGTGGGTGTATGATACCGGTGAAAAGTGCGCGGTATTAGAGAGGCTAGCAATGGTGGAAGGGTGAGAGTGCATATAATCCATGTACTCAACATTAGTCATAAAGAACTCACATACTTATTGGAAAAATCTATTAGTTATTGAAATGAAGTACTACGCGCATGCTCCTAGGGGATAGATTGGTAGGAAAAGACCATCGCTCGTCCCCGACCGCCACTCATAAGGAAGACAATTAATAAATAAATCATGCTCCGACTTCATCACATAGCGGTTCAACATACGTGCATGCTACGGGAATCACAAACTTTAACACAAGTATTTCTCAAATTCACAACTACTAAACTAGCATGACTCTAATATCACCATCTTCATATCTCAAAACAATCATAAAGAATCAAACTTTTCATAGTAATCAGTGCACTTTATATGATAGTTTTTATTATACCTATCTTGGATGCTCATCACATTAGGACTAATTTTATAACCAAAGCAAATTACCATGCTGTTCTAAAAGACTCTCAAAATAATGTAAGTGAAGCATGAGAGATCAATAATTTCTATAAAATAAAACCACCACCTTGCTCTAAAATGATATAAGCGAAGCACAAGAGCAAAATTATCTAGCTCAAAAGATATAAGTGAAGCACATAGAGTATTCTAATAAATTCCGATTCCGTGTGTCTCTCCAAAAGGTGTGTACAGCAAGGATGATTGTGGTAAAGTAAAAAGAAAAGACTAAAATCATTCAAGACACTGCAAGCAAAACACATATCATGTGGTGAATAAAAATATAGCCTCAAGTAAAGTTAATGATAGACGAAGACGAAAGAGGGGATGCCTTCCGGGGCATCCCCAAGCTTAGGCTTTTTGTTGTCCTTGAATTTTACCTTGGTGTGCCTTGCGCATCCCCAAGCTTAGGCTCTTGCCACTCCTTATTCCATAATCCATCAAATCTTTTACCCAAAACTTGAAAACTTCACAACACAAAACTCAACAGAAAATCTCATGAGCTCCGTTAGTATAAGAAAACAAACCACCACTTTAAGGTACTCTAATGAACTCATTCTTTATTTATATTGGTGTTAAACCTACTGTATTCCAACTTCTCTATGGTCGATACCCCCCGACACTAGCCATAGATTCATCAAAATAAGCGAACAACACACGAAAAACAGATTCTGTCAAAAACAGAACAGTCTGTAGCAATCTGATTCAAATGCATATTTTTGTAACTCCAAAAATTCTGCAAAAATAGGACAACCTAGATAATTTGTTTATTGATCTACTGCAATTGGAATTAGTATTTTATCACATTCATCCTGCGAGCGTGTCTCTAGACAGGACAATGGTGCGATCAAAGAAACTAGCCAAGGTTCCATCACATGAGGGCCCTCTCGATACAAACACTCACTAGAGTTAAGGGATAAACAACTGCAAGAATCTCAAAATGTATCAACAAGGAGTATAGCCATGGACTTAGCTTTCGTTTTGAGCTTCTTTTTCGTCTGTCGGGCCACGCGCGTCCGACACGTCCACAGCCCCTGGAGAAGTAGAAGGCAATCGGGTGATTTCCATGCTCCCGGCAAGGGTCGGCATGTATTTCTTGTAGCAGGTGCGCATAGGGGCATGGCGTCGGGCTTCTCTGGTCTCCTTCCTTTTTTGCTTCCCCTCCCCTCGAGTCAGTGCAGCAACCACCATCGCATGGGATGTGCTAGTGCGGGCAGCCTCACTGAAGTGTGCTTGCCAGGGCATCGACCGATGGACTCATACCAGCATTCTGCTCAGGATTACCCATGGCGGGGAAAATGCTGGACCGAGTGTCGCATGGTAATCGTCGACATCGATGATACCGAGGCATAAGCAACTCGACTTCTGATGAGGTGGAGGGACAGGAAGGAGGGAGCTTGCACCCACATGCCTTGTGCCCCTTCGTCTAGACAGCGTTCGGATGCTGATGACGCCATACGAACTGTCGGGGTAAGTCCAGCATCACCAACCACGGTCTTTTCTATGACCGTCGCTGTGGCAAATCTTGGGGAGCGACAACACGGCGCGAGAGTGGATCTTCCCCCGCTCCGCATCTATGCCCCCGCGGGCGCCATGCTCAATGGCGCCATCGAAGATGAGGATGGCGATGAAGATGACCTGCCGCATACCCTTTCAGGTTCGCGCAAGAGTGCCCCCTACCTGGCGCACCAAAGATGTCGCGGGTCATCCGCGGTCACCTATGGGACCGGGTGGCCCCTTGCTGGTTCGGCGGGGGGACGTCACGTTGCACAAAGAGCAGATCAATGCACGATAGTGTGGCAGATAGCACACAAGCAATTTACCCAGGTTCGGGCTGCCGCGAGGCGTATGACCCTACTCCGGCTTTGGTGGATTGATGGTGGAATGAGCGTGGCGGTGCGTAGTACACTTGCCCAGCAAGGTTTGCCTCGGGCCGCAGTGACTACGCGCGTATGGTGACTTGGGTTTATCAACTTTCCAACCCTCTAACACCTCCTATGAGTGCCATGGGCCTCCTTTTATAGATTAAGGGGTCACCACAGTGGCAAAGTGGTCATTATCCACTGATATGATAGCAAACAGTGCTATCATACATAACTCTGCGGGCTGACAGGGCGCATTAAACGCGCCACTTAGTGTCACATCTGTAGTTACCCGGCAGGGCCTGCCGGGCTATCTCGCCAGCTCCGCACTCGTTCTCTTGAAACGTCGCAGGACGAGTGTCATCTGTGGGTTTCTCCTGTAGGAAATGGCTGTCATGTGGTGAATGGCTGCCACTTAATCACCTTTTGGCTTGACATCGCACTGATTGCCGACGTGAATCCTGTTGGAGTGGTTGGCGAGGTGGTGGCCTCGCCCCTTGCCGGGCTTGCCTTCCCGGCAAGGGAGGCCGTTCTCTTGCTGATATCTCGGTCCTCTGGCTTGATCTTGGTTCCTCTGGGCTGCATGTTGGTTCTTCAAATCTCTTCGTCCTTCATTCTCTGGCTTGACCTTGGCTTATCTGTGCACGAGTTAGGGGAAAATGTCTACCCCTGTATATTTTCCCCGACATACTTTGAAGCATAAGTACGGCAAAAGTATAGTAACATTGTCCCTTCTCTCTTTTCTGTCATTTTTTTGGGCCTTCTCTTTTTTTGGCCTTTCTCTCTTTTTTATATTTTTATTTACTCACATGGGACAATGCTCTAATAATGAAGATCATCACACTTTTATTTACTTACAGCTCGAAAATTACAACTCGATACTAGAAAAAAATATGACTCTATGTGAATGCCTTCGGCGGTGTACCGGGATGTGCAATGAATCAAGAGTGACATGTATAAAAAAAGATGAACGGTGGCTTTGCCACAAATACAATGTCAACTACATGATCATGCATAGCAATATGACAATGATGGAGCGTGTCATAATAAACGGAATGGTGGAAAGTTGCATGGCAATATATCGCGGAATGGTTGTGGAAATGCAAAAATAGGTAGGTATGGTGGCTGTTTTGATGAATGCACTACTAGGGAAAAGCCTAGCAGTAGCGTTGGTTTTTGGCCTATCAGTAGCGCGGGTAGGCGCGCTACTGATAATGCGCTATAGCTAAAGCTTAGCAGTAGCGCCGACTGGCACGCGCTACTGATATATCTTCTTAGTAGTAGCGCTTTCCATGTCAATCGCTACTGCTGACTACTAGTAGCACTTTAGAGAACAACCGCTACTACTATTATTCTGTATTCCATTTCTTTTGAATTTTAGGTCGTATTCATACACCTGTATACAATTTTTCATACAGTAGCAATTTAGAGATTGTTTTAACATCGTAATGAGTTATTAAATCACTAGGTGAAAGAACTTTGGATTAGTTTCAAGTGCATGGATCAAAAGTAACAAATGTTCACTTTGGATCCATCCATTTGAAACTAATCCGCGGTTCTTTCACCCAATGACATCATAACTTATCATCATCATCATAATATCATTAATTACTTATCATCATAATATATCATTGTCATATAACTCCTCATAATCATCATTTTCGTCCATGATGAGACATCATATAACAACTCCGTCACTAGCTATAATAACTCCTCATCATCATCATCATAGTACTCATAATCACTACTCCTACTCAGCATCACCATCAAGTCTAAGACATTGTAGTCATATATAATCAACACTAATTAATTGTTCTTAATACTTAGGACCTACTCCTCTCTCCTAGCTAAAATACCATAAAACAGATAAACCGGTCCTTCACCATAATGGAGAATGGACATAAACCTATCTCCAACTTGTGGCTTGCGCACATTCATTTTTGTCTCCAATTATTTGTGTGTGCGCATTCATCACTTTGCTCCATTCTTTGATTTTGAGCCTTCCATCATTTGAAGAAATCGAGTATGTAGTATGGTAAGCCTCCGAAGGAGTTGGTCGTAAGCTAACCATATGCATATCACCTTCGGTACATAGCATGTCAGGCACAACCTACTTCAGGAGCCTCTGTTCAAAACCGAAATAGTAACATATATAGTTAGCAATGTAGTTTACTTAAGAATAATGTATGCAATGAAGTTACCATCATTAACGAAATCTTACCAAGTTTTTGGCAATGAAGTTACCATCAAGCAATTTATGGACTAGTGGCACGTATCTAATATAATTTGGGCTGATAGAGTGACTGGTTTTGAAGGCCTCAACATCTTCTATGAATGAGACAAGATAACCTTTCTCCTCACAATTAAGCTTGGAATCACAGATGTAGTATGTGCTATCTACTACCTTTCGAGTATTTCTTGAAGATAAGAAATAAGCTGACAATTATAAATAAATAAGTTTAGGACGGACGAACACCAAATATTATTAAAGTAACAACATAAATTACCGAACTTAACAAATTAGTTTGACAAACTCACATCTTGGTAAAACTGGAGGCATATCCACATCCACCCAGATGTCAATATTATCATCATCATAATAATCTTCGGGACGAATATCAAATCTTATTCGCATTCCCTCCTCAAATCCATATGCCTTGCAGAGAGATTCCCAATTAGACCAACCGAAATGGGAGCGATCGAACGCATTGTAGAACTTAACCAGAAACTCATAACCATGTTTAGTTCTTAAGTGAGCCCTCCTCGTCTCCACATTCTCAAAGTCATCTAAAGCAAAAGCAAGCTTCTCCAATACATATGGTCTAGCATGGCACGGGATGTGCTAGTCGAATTGAAAAAAAAATCCATAAATTGCACGTTGAACAAAAGAAGCACAAGTGATGATATTTATTACGATGAAATGCCTGTCGTTGCGTACCGTACAAACATCGAAGGTCTCTTCCAGCTTCACGGTGAAAAACCTATCATTTTGCAGGTGAGAAAACCTGTCGCACACACAACGTTCATCGTAGCAGTACCCGCACTCCGGGATCCCATCGTCATCAGACATCTCCTTTTATTAACTACTTACAAAATAAACTAGTTTTATTAACTACTTACTAAATAAAGTAGTTTTATTAAGCACTTACTATAAATAAACTAGTTCTATTAAACACTTACCAAATAAACTAGTTCTATCAAGTACCTAATATAAATAAACTAGTTATATTAATCACTTACTAAATAAACTATTTTCTATTAAACACTTGCTAAAGATTCTACTACCCTAGTTTTACCCTAAATTTTCTTACTTATATTTTATTCAAAACACCTACGATTTGCAAGAACAGAGACAAGGGAGGGAGGGAGGAGAGAGGAGGGGGAGGGGGCGGCCGGAGGAGGAGGGGGAGGGGGCGGCCGGAGGAGGAGGGGGAGCTGTCAGGCCCAATATGCGATACTATCCTAAAGAGACTCGAAGGTCCTACCAAGCATAGAACCGCATAATGAAACGCTTTTACAAGGTGGATATCATTACATCAACATTACATAATAGATGGGGATACATTCAAAAGGCATACAATGCCACATGAATACAACATCACAATACATAAGAGCAACATCCGACTACGGATGAAACACAAACAGAAACTCAAACGACATCCACCTTGCAAGCCCAGGCTGCCGACCTGGAACCTATCCCCTGATCGAAGAAGAAGCAGAAGAAGAACTCCAAAACAAGTAAACATCGCTCTCGCGTCATGATCATCGCATAACCTATACCTGCAACTGTTGTTGTAGCAATCTATGAGCCATGAGGACTAAGCAATCCCATAACCATGTGTATCAAGACTAGCAAAGCTTAATGGGTAAGGAAGAGGTAAAGTGGTGAGGTTGCAGCATCGACTAAGCATGATATGGTGGCTAACATACGTAAATAAGAGCAAGAAGAGAAGCAACGAAATGGTCGTGAAGCTAGCAATGATCAAGATGTGATCCTAAAACTACTTACATCAAACATAACCCAAAACCGTCTTCACTTCCCGGACTCCGCCGAAAAGAGACCATCACGGCTACACACACGGTTGATGCATTTTAATTCGGATCTGGTGTCAAGTTATCTACAACCGGACATTAACAAATTCCCATCTGCCACATAACTGCAGGCACGGCTCTTGAAATTTTATACCCTGCAGGATATTCCTTCTCCCAGGAAGACCCGATCAGTCTCGGAATCCCAGTTTACAAGACATTTCGAGAATGGTAAAACAAGACCAGCAAGACCGCCCGATGGGCCGACATCCCGATAGGAGCTGCACATATCTCGTTCTCAGGGCAACACCGGATGAACACTACGTACAACTTAAACCAGCCCTCAAGTTTCCCCGAGGTGGTGGTGCAAGTGGCTCTAGTTCGGACCAACACTTAGAGAAGCATTGGCCCTGGGTGGATGAATAAAGATGACCCTCGAGAGAGCGACTCCCAAGGGAAAAGTAGGTAGTGGTGAGGCAAATGGTAAAACCAAGGTTGGGCCTTGCTGGAGGAGTTTTATTCAAGGCGAAATGTCAAGGGGGTGCCATAAATCACCCAACCGCGTTAGGGGCGCAAAATCCAGGAACATAATACCGATATGACGGAAACTAGGGAGGCAAGAGTGGAACAAAACACCAGGCATAAGGCTGAGCCTTCCACCCTTTACCAAGTATATAGATGTATTAATAATATCAGAGATATTGTGATATCCCACTATAATTCTGTCCACCTGCAACTAACAACGCTATAAGAGGGGCTGAGCAAAGCGGTAACATAGCCAAACAACGGTTTGCTGGGAAAGGTGAAAAGGATAGAGGCTGGCATGACAAATTGAGAGGCTCGAAGAGCAAGTGATAGGTAGCGCAGCTAAGCGATAGAACGAAGCAACTAGCATAGCAATGATAGTAGTGAGATCCAGGGTAGCGGTCATCTTGCCTGAAATCCCGCTAGGAAGAAGAACGAGTCCATGAAGAAGTCGAACGGATGAAGACGAACTAAGCGTAGACGAACGAATCCTCACGATCGCAACGAAACAGGAACTAACGAGAAGGAGCACAACCGGAAAGAAGCAAACAACAAGGTAAACACACAACACATAGACAAGGCATGACGCACAACCAAGTATGATGCATGACAAGGATACATGCAGCTACTCATGGCAAGAGATGATGCATACAAGAACAACACATCAAAGCAAGGTTAAATGAGGCCGGAAACAACATATAACAATTCCGGTAAGTCCTCATATGCAAATTTAGAAATTGGTCCAGAACTGAATAAACCTTATTTTCAAGTTGTTAACAGCAAGTTAAGATGCACCAAGATGATCTACACGAGATTCTAGTCAAGTTACATATAAAGTTTATTTAATTCGGAGCTACGGCCTAGAAGATATGAGCAAAACAAGTTAAACATGGCATTGATGCAAAATGCATACAAACATCAAGCAAACACTCTCAAAACATGGATGCAACAAGGTAATATGAAACTTCATGCAGAATTAAGCAAGTTTCATATAGAGCACACTCAAAACGGAGCAAAGCTTCAACACATACACATGAAACAAGATATAGCAACAATCTGTTCAAAACAGCAACTAGGCATCTAGCAAGCATCAAAACAATATGCTACAGCACCTCAACATAAGAAAAAAAGGCATGGGCATGAAGTACAGGTAAAGCATGACAAAATATGAACAGTGAGATATCTCCAGAAAAGAATATAACATGCTCAAAAGGACTTGGCAAGATTGCAAATTATAACAGTTTCAGACTTCGCAGAAATAACATTAGGTTGCAATGTTTAGAGCTATCAAACAACATGTTACAGAAACTTATCATGGCAAACAAAGGCATGGAATGCTAATACTAAAGACAAAGAACAAAACTCCCTTACTGAACTTTTTCCAAAGATCGACAGAAAAGATGGTCGTATCCATGCAAACATGGCAAATGATATGACAGATTAAGACATGGCAGGAACAACGATAAGTAGGCATATTGGTGAGCTTCTACAGCTCACCACAGAGCAATACATGGCATTACAAGGCAACCAACAGTAATAATACATGTTTATGAAGCTAAGCATGGCAAGAGAAAGTTCATAGGGTGAACGGATCACTAGCAAAACACATGGGAAAACTGAACTTAATGTTAACAGGCTGACAACAACATTATTTAGCAACTTAATGTTAACAGGCTAACAGCAACATTATTTAGCTACATCAGGCTATAAATGCAACCAGGGGCATTTATGTATAGATAATGACATGTATAACAAAACATCCTTAGTGAACATCTCCAGATTATGCATAGAATGACGTGTAGCAGCAGGTTTACATAGCATCATGATATAGCAGAATCAGTCTAGCAAAACAGCAACAGCAAGTACCCTACTTCACGAGCTCGATGCACTCACTACAAGACTCACAAAAATACATGGCATGATGTAGCTCAAAACTCATGTAGACATCAAGCTCATAAGATGCACACACAAAATGCAATGAAAAAGACAAAACAACAAGTTCTGATAACAGACAACAGTTAACAACATATATCACTCTTGCAACGATGATTAGGGCATCAACATGAACTCAAACAATCATGGAAAAATGTAACAAAAAGAAGAGCATCTCATGACGAACATTTTGATATATCATGCATGCAAACGGATCTACGGTCGGAGAGTTATGGCATGTTGAACAGGGCACTAGAATGCTGAAAATTTAGGGACTAGGAGATAATTATACCCTCCAGGAGAAGTCAAAGGGACGAGGAGATCCCGGGACGGAGCGGACTGGGGAGGCTCGGGGCGTTTGGATCGGGGACTGGTGGATCTGGTCCTGATCTGGATCCGACGAACTCCGGCGAGGCGGCGGCCGGCGGGGGGAGGCGTGGGACGACGGGGCAGAGATGTGGGGCGGCAGGGTCCGGCGAGGGAGATGGGGCGCCGGCGGGCGGAGGTAGAGGCACCGAGCTCCGGCGAGCTCCATGGCGGCGCTGGCCATGGAGGTGGCGCAGGGCGGAGGCGCTCAGCGGCGGGGTCGGCGAATGGGTGGCGGGGCGGCGCGTGGGATCCGTCGGGCGCGGGCACGCACCGGCGACGATGAGGCGGCGAGGTGCGGTCGTCGGGGACGGCGCGGTCGCCGGCGAAGGGCGGGCGAGATCCGGGCGGCAGCGGGTCCGATCTGGGCTCCCTCGGGCCGCGGCAGCGGCCGGTAGCGCTAGGACATGTGGCGGGCGCTGGTTGGGCGTGGGGCGGCGGCGCGGTTCGTCCAGCGGCGCGCGGACATGTCCGGCGACGCGAGAGGGAGGTTTTTAGGGTTTTGGACTGCGATTTGGACGGGGGACGGCATATTTATAGGTAGGGGAGCTAGGAGAGTCCAAATGGGGTGCGGATTTCGCCCACAGGATCATGATCGAACGACCGAGAGCATGGAGGGGGTTAGATGGGCTAGGTGGGCTGTGTGGAGAGGTGCTGGGCTGCAAAGAGAAGGAGATTTTGGGCTACGCCGTTAACCGTTGGGTCGTCAAACCGACTCCGAATGCGACGAAAATTGACAGGCGGTCTACCCACTCTAAAACAACACCGCACACCAAGTTTCATCCCATTCCGAGAACATTTTTCGGCCACTTATGAAACAAGCACTAAGAGGGGGCGACGGGCGCGCGCGAGAGGTCTGGACTCCGAACGGACAACGAAGAGAACCGGGGGAACCCGAGCGGATGCAAGTTTTGAAAAACATGTAGATGAAATGCAGATGATGACATGGCAAAATGCAACATGCAAGCAAATGACATGCCAACAACGGCGAACAACTGGAAGACACCTGGTGCATCGAATCCGGGATGACATGGTGAGTACCCCCTAGTCCAGGACACCGTCAGTGCCCGTGGAGGGGTGGTTGAATAGGACCCCGTGGTGTGGAGGGCTGGATGAACAGTAGATGGTGGAGGGGTGCCCGTGGAGGGGTGGTTGAACAGGACCCAGTGGTGTGGAGGGCTGGATGAACAATAGACGGTGGAGGGGTGCCCGTGGAGGGGTGGTTGAACAGTAGCCGGTGGAGTAGCGCGCGGTGGAGACTGGATGAACAGGAGCCCGTGGAGGCTGGAGGAGGTCGACGGTAGCCCGTGGTGGCTGCAGGAGGTCGATGGTGGAGATGAACAGTATCCCGCGGAGTCCCATTTTGCAGTACTCCACACCCCTCCTTATGAACAGGACCCCCGTTTCGACCGTAGCGCTCCAACACAAGTCTGTTTCGTCCGTTTTGTGGTACGCCACACCCCTCCCGATCAACAGGACCCCCGTTTCGACCGTGGGAGGTCCGTTTCATCCGTTTTGCGGTACGTCACACCCCTCCCGATCAACAGGACCCCGTTCCGAACGTAGGAGGTCCGTTTCCTCCGTTGTGCGGTACGCTAGGCCTCGTTTCCATCGCCTATTCTGTCCAAGCCCTCCCGATGAACACGACCACGCATTCCGTTCCGACCCAGCCGGTTGGCTCCCACGCGTTCCGTTGCCTCCCGATGAACACGATGCATTCCGTTGCCTCCCCATGAACACGATGCATTCCGTTGCCTTCCCATGAACACAACGACGACGATGTTTCTCCGTTCCGACCCAGCCATCTACACGAGCCCTGGCCGTACGTATGCGCGAGTAGGCGTTCGAGACCCCGCCCGTATGTACACATACGTGGCCGTATTTTCTTTCTTGCACCCTGGCCGCTGTACGTACGTGTACATGCTACGTGCGCGCCTCTACTACGACACGTGCGTGCCTCTACTACGACACGTGCGCGCCTCTACATCGACCAGTATGTACGTACACGTTCGCGACCAGAATGACAATGCTATCTACGCTTTGACCAGGTGGGTCCCGACTGTCAGGCACTTCCTTGCCTGCGAAGATGTAGCTGGTGGGTCCCAGCCGTCAGGGGGGCGAATTGTTTTGTTTTGTTTTTGCCCGAATGCACTACCTTGCGTGCAAAGATGTAGCTGGTGGGTCCCAGCAGTCAGGGGGGCGAATCGTTTTTTTGTTGCCCGGACGCACTTCCTAGCGTGCGATGTAGCTGGTGGGTCCCAGTAGTCAGGGGAAACGGTTTTTTTCACGAAATACGGTGGCCCGTCCGGTGGGTCCCTGCTATCAGGTGGAGGAATAATTATTTTGCGCGTAATAAGGAGGCACTTCCTTGCGGCCGCCGTGGACCCGGCCGCCAGCCTCTCCACGTACAGTACTCTTCCGATGGAAGTCGGTTGTTGACCACATTGACCACGCCGCGCCGAGAGCACCACGACGGTGGACGACGGCGAGGCCTAGGAACGGGACGACGCAGAGCCGGCGAAGACGCAGCAGTGGATGCCCACGCGAAGAGGAGTACGAGGGTTCGCTGGTTCGACTGCGGTGTGAGGCTACCGTCGCCGCATAATAACAGGGGGTGTGGGTGAGTAGAGGGATGGCCTTGCTAGCGGTGGGAGTAGTAGGGGGCGGTGAGGCCTCCGCGGCATCACAGCCGGCCACGTGAGGCAGGAGCATGCGGCATGACTGACGCTGCTTTGGGCGGCTGGAGCACGAAGACCAGAGGTTGAAGAAGTACTACGGCCGTTGGATGGACATCATATGCTCACTGGAGCTAGAATCGTTCATATTGACTAAGTTGACAAAGCCCTCCGTCCCCGTATACTTAGTAGGCCCACAAGTCAGCCTCCCACCAAGGTGAGTCCCAGCTAGCAGGGGGAGTATTCATTTTTTTGTGCGTAATAAGGAGGCATTTCTGGTGGGTCCTAGCTGACAGCGGGGAGAACATTTTTTTCGCGAAATACAGAGACCCTTCCGGTGGGTTCTAGCTATCAGGTGGAGGAATCATTATTTTGCGCGTAATAAGGAGGCATTTTCTTGTGTGGGCCCCTACTGTCAGCCTCTTCCGATGGCTGTTGTTTGTTGACCATGTTGACCTCGCCTCACCGAGAGCACAAACGCGGTGGACGAGGGCGAGGCCCAGGAAGAGAAACACCAGGAGCCGGCGAAGCCACTACAGCGGATGCCCACGCTGAGGGGAGAACGAGCACTAACTCGTCGGCTGTGGGGTGAGGCTGACGTCGCCGGAAAATAACAGGATGTGGGTGGTTAGAGGGATGGCCTGGCGGCAGCACAGCCAGCCACAGGAGGAGGGATCAGGCAGTCTCGCTGGCGCTGGTTTGGGCGGCTGGAGCAGGAAGATCAGGGATTGAAGTAGCACGGCGGCTGTTGGATGGACATCCAACAGTCACTGCTATGTGTTCACTAAGTTGACAAAGCCTTGCGTACGCGTCAAAAAAAATTAGGACGGCGTCATCGTCAACCTAGTAGGCCCAGAAGTCAGCCTCCAAATATGTGGAAAATAGCATACAGCCCATTAGCCATTATTTTCAATAATTTACAGCCCATTTGCTAATTCTTAAGGATATTTGAAGCCCATATTATTTTTATTAGCATTACAGACCATATATTCTGGGCACTGCTAAAAAATTCAACGAAATTTTGCATATTTCGGTGGGGTCCAAACTCTTTTAGTCACGAAATTTCGAGTCACGTTAAAAATAATTTTCAAAAAATTATATCAAAATAAATTTCAAAAAACAATTCTCCGCAAAAAAGAAAGAATGAAATTTAGAATCTTAACTAGCAAGATGCCCGTTCGTTGCACGGAACATGAAGATGCATTTGTATAAGTAGTTTATCTTGTGGGAGAAAACACGATATTTTAATGTAATTGCGAGTTGGCTTTGGTTTTTATAAGAGTAGAGAGTAGAGAAATCCTGAAAAATGATATTTTAATGCAATTGCCGGTTGGCTTTGGTTTAAAAATTTACAGCCCATTTCTTACATCTTATAGCCCGTTTTCTGGGGAAGCCCATTTCTTACTACTTACATCCCTCCTCATCTTGAAAGATGTGCAGCCCAGCAGGGCTGAGAAAAGCAAGTAGGCCTCGGTTTTGGTATTCTCCTAAAAAAAGAACTGGGCTAGCCAATTTCAGAAAGAAAAAATGTATCAACTGGGCTCGTCATGTGCTTAATAAAAGCGTAAGCGTGGGCTAGACGGGCCACAGCCCCCGCACAACGCGCAGTTGAGCTCCGTCTCTGAAACTGAAAAACAACTGGGCGAGCTGCGGAGTCCCTGGTGTTATCCGCTCATTGTGTAATTTTCTCGTTTATTGACTACATTGACAATGGCATGGAACCTAGTGTTCAAACAATTAGGAGGAAGTATTTTTTTGGCTTGTAATAACGAGGCACCTGCTTGCGAAATGCAATGACCCTCGTGGGTCCCTACTGTCAGCCTCTCCACATACAGTCATCTCCTGATTCCTCTTGGTTGTTGACTATGTTGACAACGCCAGACGGCGGCGGGCACAGCGAGCTAACCAAGGCAGAGAACGACGGCAAGACCTCGGACGGGAACGAACAACAGCCATGGAAGATGCGGTAGTGTAGTGGCAGGTGGAGGGGAGTATGAAGGCAACAACATACAAGTCAAGCATACAAATGGTAGAAAAAGCCCAAGGATTAATTGTTCATCAAATTTTTAAACAAAACCCGGATTGAACATGACAGTAACATCTAACCAAACCACTCTTTTTTGCAGTCACAAACAAATGGATCGGTCTGATCCATAAAATAAACATCCTGTGCAAAAAAATTATTTCGGGATGTCTACAACTTATTGTAAATAGAAGCCGAGCATGTTTAGAAGCCCATTTGTCCACCTAAAACTTCTTTTTTTGATGTTCAACATGTTCGTCCGTGAGAAATCTCTTGCTGCAAAAATTAAGCCTCATGGACAATAGTAACCTCGCATTCAACAGGAAGAATGTGACAAAGCTTATGTTAGCCTGGTTCGATGCATATCGTCCCATTATTATTGCCCTCAAACGAATGTCATGAGAACTGAGAAAATCCTTGTGCTTCTTACGCCAACGATTGGTTATATGTTTTTCTCCATGTGGTTCTACCTAAGTAGACATGAAGATTGAAAACAGTTAAGGTCTGAAAAAAGAGTATGTCGAAAGAACGACAACTGAACAGTTAATACTAGTACAATATATACGGGCTTTCAATATGCATGAAATCATCACCTCTAAGTATAAATTCTACAGAGATCGAGAGCATCGCAGCAAGCCAATAATTATGTCCAGATCAAAACTATACATTCTGATATATATGGTCTTGACAGAATCCAGCAGCATTGATAGGCTATCAATGGACGAACTCTTCATTGAGCATATAACATAATATTAGTACCCAAAGTGTACTCCAAGATGATATAAAACTTATGCGCACAAATGATAAATGCAGCATATGATTACAAATGTGTTGATGATAATATACGGTACCTGAAAAAGTGAGGAGCCAAACACCAACTCCTTGTGATTATTAAGCGGGTCACGAATTAGACCCAAGGTCTCCAGTTTGGGCGCAGAGACGACAGTTATTTCTGAAGGTGTATAAAAATTATGAAGGAGCAACCTTTCAAGTGAAGGGGCATCTTCGATGACGAGCCGTTGTCCTTTAATACAAATTCCAATGCTTTTAAGGTGAGGCGACTTTTGTTGGAGACAACTGATACCGATTTCTATTCCCAAAACAATCAGCAAGCGCTCCAGGGCAGGGCAACTGGAGTGGATGATGATGTGCAGTGAGGCCTCTGACAAATAAACCACCACAAGCGAAAGTTTTTTTAGCAGTGGGAGTCGAAGCATTTGTACCATATCGTCTGGTAGATGGCACCGGGAGAAGGTGGCGGTGTGGAGAGAGGAGGAAAACCTCAAGATGGACAACGGTGGTGTGGGCACGAATTCTTGGTATGTTCGTGGTATGAAACTTTCGTGGTAATGGTAGAACTCAAACTGCTGGAGTTTTCCGTATTCAGGGGATGTTAGCCAAGCGTCCACCTTGCCGGGTATGGACAGCAGGTAGCTTGTTGGGATGCAGAGGCATTGAACGGGGCCCTGCTGGTGAGTAGAGACGATGGCACTGATGAGATCAAATTCAGGAAGGACAGATATCTGACGACAGTCGAGATTGAGGGGCGCGGTGCACCATAGAGGGCGCCACCGAGTTGACAGGACTTGTGTGCGGCAGCAATCCTTGGTGGGGAGAAGCGAGATGATCTCCTCAAGGATGACGCCCGGGAGATCGCTGATGCGGTCCACTGGAGATTCTACCGGTTCCTTAGATCCGGGTGGGGGGGGGGGGGGGGGGGGGGGGGGCTCGCCGCTTCTCCCCGCGCTACCGGGTGCGGGATCTACAACCGGCGTCGCCGCTGGCGGGAGCCTCATCTTCTTGGCGCTAGGGCCAGCCTACTCCATTTTCCTTGTGGGCATCGCGTCGAGCTCGCGGGTTTGAGCAGAGTAGCCAGAGATGAGCCTAGTCGCAGTGCGAGTGGGGAAGAAGGAGGGCTGGGGATTTCTGTAGGAGTGGAAGAAGAGGAGAAGGCGTTTTCTATATGAGTGAGGAAGAAGGTGAGCGGGTTTTCTGGACGAGTGAGGAAGATTGGGGAGCGGGGGGAATTGGGTGGGGAGACGGAAGCGGGAGAGCGAGCTGTTCATGTTTATAAGGCCTGCTGCACTAACTACTCGCTTTTTCCCAAGAACCGCTCTCTTCTTTTGCGTTGCTGCATTGGAGCTGGCGCATGGGCTTGGCTGACTGCCCATGCATGCAGGATGCATGTGCCCGCCGGACACTGCATGCGCCTGGTTTGTTACTAGGCCTATTTAATTGGGTGGTTATGGAGTAAATTAAGGAGATTTATTTTCTCTGTGTGCATCTACCAAATTAGAGGATGTGGTACTAGATGCAGACACTCACATTAAACTAACATTCAGAAGAACAAAATTTAGCATGTCTATGCATCTCAATGATTCACCATACTATAACCAATATACAAAGCTGTGGGAAGGTGTGGAAATAAAGAAAATCGGTCGATGCTTCTCTGAGCAAAGGGCCTCCCTGCGCATGCATTAATTTCCTGGGCATGCTTGTTTCTTCTCAATGTTGCGAGCACTTTGAGCATGTTGGCAAATCCACAGCTAGCTAGCTGCCTCATCTTGCAATTGATGCTGACACATTTGCAGCAAACACATGAGGCAATAGAGATGACTCAACATGGGTCCATATTGTGCAGTTCCCCTGATATCATATTCATTGTCCTGAATCTGAGAAGATAGGAAAACAGTAGCTATACTTAAACGGTGTTGCAAAACAGTAGCACATATCAATAGCTCGGAATGACAAAACACGATCATCTGGGCGAAGGGATACTGACCTGGCTGAGGAAGATTACATATAATTTCAGAAGTCCTTGGTTGATTTCCACCTTCGGCTGCACTGCTTGTTTGCTCCTCCACACATGATAGGATCGTTCCGCACTGCATTCAGCAAGTCAACGTACGAATAAGCTAATTTCATCTTGCGGTGGTCATTGTACCTAGTTACGAATGTAGGAATACCTGGAGCACCATGTGGTTAGCTGACAACAGGTAGATGCAGCCATATAAATTTTGTGCGGTGCTACCAAAATTGAGGTTTGTATCCCTTCCCATTATGAGAATTCTTCTTGAAGTTGGTAGAATGTGACGGCTTGTTCTTTGGATCAAACTTGCCTTTCCCCTGAGATTTGTTCTTGTTGTTTTGGGGCTGGTTGGCCTGGAAGTTCTTCTCGTGTTCCATGTGGGCACTAGAAGCTCCCTCAGCGACCCGAGCACTTGTGTCTTTTTCTCTCGCCTTCTCCACAAAATCAAGAGTGCTAATGAGATCCAAAACAGAAAACTCATGTCTCTTGTTTTTCAGAGAAGTAGCAAAATCGTTCCACGAAGGTGGAAGCTTGGCAATGATGGTCCCAGCAACAAATTTGTCCGACATCTCATGAGTCTGCTGAACAACAGAGCGCTCATCAGTCATCTTGTAGTCATAGAATTGCTCCATGACATACAACTCGTTGCCAGCGCCCGAGGGCCCAAACGTGGCCTCGAGCGCAGCCCACATGTCTTTGCCGCTGTCAAACGACATATATGAATCCACAATGGAATCGTCAAGAACACTCAGCAGGGCGGCTTTGAAGAGGGTATCCATGTTCTGAAAAGCTTCCTGCTGTGTAAGAGTAAGATCGCCCTCAGGCTTACCCTTAGTGGCTTCATAGCAGTACATGATTTGAAACCAATATACTGCTCTTGTGCGCCACCTTTTATATTGCACCCTCTTAAAAGTAGGCGGCTTCAAAAGCACAGCAAAACCACTCGAAGTAAATTTCCTGTAATCAGGTTTTTGGATTGGATTGTTGAATATATGAGCAATTTAGTATCAGATTTAATCCGAATCAGCAGTAAATAGATCATGACGACAATTGCAAACATCAAAGTAATGATGCGGACTAAACCAGGAGGACAGAATCACATACTGTACAGCGGGAGCAGAACCGATGTGGTTGATGTTGTCACTCATGTCGTTGATGAAGAGGTTACCGAGGTCGGGGAAGAAGGCTGTAGTTGAGGAAGTGGTCGCTGGCAGCAGTCACAGGAGTGTGCTCCCAAAAAACCTGATCGCCCCTCTCCCGTACAGGATCATGAAAGGCGGGGTTCAGAGGACTGCTGTCCCTTCTCGCGGTGCATGCCGGAAGGAGGGCTGGAGAAGAATTGCGTGGCGGCGCTAAGATCTGGAACGGTGCGAAACCATATGATACAGCGGCGGCTAGGGTAGAGCATGTCAGGTCGGTCATGCGAGTATAATAGTAGGCCTTTTGCCCCCAAACCCCACGTCCAAGTCAATAATTGCTCAAAAAAATTCAATAATAGCCCCACCAAGGTTTGTCTAAAAAAACGGAGTAATTAAGGCGTCCGTTAGTCCCTTTAGTATAAATACAATATCATTAATAATGGCCCCACCTTTTTTCTCACAAAGTATGTTGGAGTACAACCGGTTACACATTTACAATCCGCTTCTCTTCACTCTCCTCTTCTCTCTCCTTTAACTTAGCACAAATACTATATTTAAATCCTTATAGTCTGCTTATGTCATCTAATTGTAGTACTTGCTCTAAAGTTACTATCCACTGTGTAGTCTGAAATGCCGGGCATGCAGCGGGCGATGCCCTCGGTCGGCACGCCGCTTCAAGGGCGGAAGCAGTGAGAGGTCGCGTCGCCCTGACTTGCCATCAATGTGGAGCGGCGGGCTCAGCTGGCGCCGGGCGGGAAGCACGCGCGGGAGGGGGAGGGGTTTTTGTTGGGCCAAGAAGGTGAGAAGCCAACTTGGGATCGGTCTAGACGGGGAAATATCATGGAGAGAATTCCTTATTTGGCCCTTTCTTAAATTTTGCCTCCTTTTTTTGGGCCTAAAAATATATCATTTCCCCTTTTTGACACATAATTTTTATTTTGTTCCCTTCATGACACTTCCGTCAATTTTGGCACATAACAATGTTAAGTCTAACATGAAAAGACCATTCTACCATTGATATATTATAGGACTAAAATATGTTTAGTCTTTTGACTACATGACTAGTGAAACCAAATCTACAATCTCAGTATCACGTAACAGATTTGAGCTCACCAGATTCCCGAAAAAAATAGATTTGATCTCACCGGACATCTCATGTGCACTCGTTTTACCAGTTGATGTATAGTAATTCCGTTGCATTCGGTTTACCACTTGCGAAGCCAGCCGAAATGAGACAGGTTAAGAGTGACCGTGTAGTTTAAATAAAAAAGGGAAGCTGTAACAAGCACTGATCAGTGTACGTACGACCCTGTAGTTGGTGTGTTGGTGCGTATCTGTCCGGCACCAACGAACAAGTAGATATTGTTGGCGTTCTGCGCAACAATCGCGGGCGTGGTGTTGCCGGAGCTCGGAGGTGAGTGCCTGGTTGGCGACGACGCCCTTGGTCAGGAGGGCCCAGAAATAGCCAGCTGCTAAGCCTGCCACGTAGGCATAAAATATGATGTGGCACCAATAAACTAAGCACCAATGCATTGAAGACTTGAGTTACTAAGCCATTTAATGCACTTAGCACCTCATCTAAAGAGCATTAATAGTATAAGCCAGTGCCATGTCATCTACAGTCCATCTTATAGTCAACATGTACAATAGTAGATCAAAAGAGTGTACTACTACTTTTTTATTCTGCGGCCCACCTTTCATTCTCATAAAGTGCCTAGGAGCACATGCTAGAGCTGGCTCTTCACAAAGAGCCTACTTACCTTCTCTCTCTCCTCTTCTCTTTCCTCCAACTAAGCGGAAATATACTAGTTTATTCCTTATAGCCCGCTGACTCAGCTCTATTGTACTTGCTCTAAGCACATCTAAGCACTTACTAGCACCCCCTTGACCGTGGACCTTGATGGTGTACGTCACTTTCTGTCTCATAATTTTCCTCGTCATCACCTGAGTCCTAGAAGATCTCACCCACATCATCATTAGCATGCAGCCGCCTTGATAGACAACGTGTGCAGAAGGAGTAGAGGCGACTGGGGACGCACCACCACCACGTCGTGGGCACTCCGTATGTGCTCGTGTGCGTGTAGCGTGCGTGTTTTTCCATCGGTGCTAGCTCTAAGGCCGAGGCTGCGGTCGTCTTTGTCTCCGACTAGTAGTAGAGCAATGACGGCAAAGAGGTGCTGCAAGAGATGCGTATGCACCGTTGCGTGCGAGCTTCGCCGTAGCACGATGAACCGTACATCGCCGCGGATGGCGCACACCTCCATGCAGCCGAGTGTGTGCGCATGCATGTGTTATTCACGTGCATTCTACGGCCGAGCGTGTGTGCATGCACGTCTTATGTATGTGCGTTGTGTGGTCCATGCTGTGCGCGTCTGTGCATGAGTTGGATCGGATGGAGTTAGTGCGTTGGCTTGTGTACATGCGTGGCTGCATGCGTCCTGTACATGCGTGGCTTGTTGCGTGGTTATCAATAATTCAATATAAACTACTCCCTCCGTTCCTAAATATAAGTCTTCCTAGCCATTTCAAATAGACTACAACATACGGATGTATGTAGACATATTTTAGAGTGTGGATTCACTCAATTTTGTTTCGTATGTAGTCCCTTATTGAAATATTTAAAAAGACTTATATTTGGGAACGGAGGGAGTATAAAACATCTTCAACTTAGCATCCAGATGTACCGTTTCTAGTGGTTAGCAAAAAGTTCATGTTCTTTTATTTGTTTATAGGTGGGCAGGCGGCAAAAAACAGGGGAAAACGCGCAAGGTTCCTTGCAGACGCTCCACCGCGATGTTCCTTGCTCCTCCTCGGTCGTCGGGAATCTATGCTCTTCAACTCTTTTCTTTTACATGAGCTTTGTTCATCCTTTTCCCAACACGTGAGACATCTAGCATCAAGGTGCATGTGTCATGCCCAAGAGAGATATCATAAGCAGTGTGGAAGTGAGGGTCCACGCGCGAGGGGCGGCGGGCGGCAAAAGCTGAGCGTACATTGACACCCTTTTCTGCAAGGTAGCATGTCCGCTCTCACTGTCGAATGCGCCGCTATCGTCATAGATGATTGCCACGTTCCTGTATCCTCCCACGTCCGCATGTGCTCACCCTCTGCGAACTACTGCACTCGTAACTCTAACTCGCGCCGCACTCGCGAATTGTATGCAACTGACCATGGGTCCTGTCCATCTCTCTTCGGTGACGCGGTGGAAGTATGCTCCACTAGTAGACGTAAATTAACTTGATGTGTCCGTCAATCACAGACGGCGATAAGCCTCTGTGTATACGCCTTCTTCTTCTGCCAACGCGTGCCGGTGTTCGCCTTAGTCATCCCGATTCGTCATAACCCTTCGCCTCTCACAAGCGCGGTCGGCTCGCAGCACTAGTGTGAGAAACTTTGCTTTACTAACGGTGGATAGCGTGCCTCCGCTAGTTCCATTCGGGTCAGATTGCCAGAACAGCTTACTGAGAGAACCGTCGACTGCTTCGCCGGATTAGGGCGGAACACGCCAGCGCAAGGTCACCTACTTAAAATTAGGCCTAGCGTAAGGTGCGAAGAGCTAACATAGCTCGAGCGGCGACTCCTGTTTTTTTCCTCGAAATCCGACTCCACAGCGCGAATATCGGTGTCTCGTTACGTAGCACGCAAATTTCCTGCATCCGTCGCTCAAGCCCTCCCTCTATCTCCCTCTTTCAGCACGCCAGCATGGTCACTCCCCGGAACGCATTCTGATCTGTATTGCTCACATGCGACCCTCCTACCATGTCGTGTCGGGCAAGAGGTCCACCCTCGAACTTGCCACCATCTTTCACCTCGTCCGTGTGTGGTAATGCGACAAACAACATCCCCCCGACTCTACTCGGTGCAGCTTTTGGATACTCTCACATGGACACTGTTTCGTAACCGGATGTCCCTACTGTCTATTATTGAGTTAAACCCCAAGGCTGTCTCTGTTCGGTCTGTGCAAACTACACTCTGATTTCCGTACCTCGCTGTACTGGATGCCCTCCATGATCTCCGGCCCACACATACGTGTCGTGCAAGAACCCGATCGCTACATCTTCTTGGTGTGCTCTCGGATTAGACTAGTTGTCGCTCACTAAGCAATTTTATATTGTGTACTGCCCTCCGTTCCCATCCAATCATACTTGACCTCTCCATGCTCTGTCCACAAATCGGCATGTACCGTATATACTAAACATGTCTAGTTACATAATAGCTATTTTGACGAATAGAAGACGCATGTCAGTTGTGCAAGGAGGGAGCTAAGATCAATGGGATGCAAGTTTTATTGGGAAGAAGAGTAGCCGAAGGCCATCTTATATTAGAATTAGAGCGTCTTGAAAGCTCGTGCGCGCGTACAAGGAAGCGTATAAGACGGCACTGCGACCTGGTGCACAGCGAAAACCCAACTTATTCTGCTACAGCAACTCTTCCACCTCGCCCAGCCCGCGCGATATGTCTGAGTTAGAGAAACGATGAGGTTGTAAGCAGACTTCTCTAGCGAGTCGAACTCCAACAAATATGTGTACAGATGGAAGTCGTGCTGGTGGCGTGTCTCGTACTCCTGGACGTGCAATGCTTGTTCTGGCCCCATGCCACCCTACTACTCCTACTACTTACTCATATACTAACTGAGTCGAGTTCTAAGGTGCCTGGTTAGCGTAGCCACTGATTAAGCTATGAGTAAAAACCACCCGCCCTGACGCGCGAAGCATGTGCTGGCAAATAGTGTACTACTATTGTTGATTGGCCTCATCCGATAACCTGTTGCAATGCACGTACAATTATGTATTTCAAAATATTTTTTTGCCTCGTCGCACCACTCACTCAGAGAAGCGACTCGAAAGCCATTCATAAATTTAGTAAGTTTATCACAGGCATATCATTTTATTACATACAACAGGTCATCAACCCACATCGACAACGAGGATACATTATAAATACTAAAGTTTTCACCACACAACAAATAACAAGCAATGAAATGAACTTCAACTCAACCATTCCTCGGCGTTGGAAACGCTTGCTTTGAACCACAAGTGATTCTCTGGGATGGGCCATCGATTGTCGATCTGGAAACCAACGCAGGACTGATCATCCAGGCTGAAGCGGCCTACTATATCAGTACCAGGGTAGGGAACCACCCAAATGTCCGAGGTATAGACACAGTTGCTTCTCATAAATGGTACTGTTAACATTGTGTCAACAGCAGTTGGATCGCCTTTCACCATCATCGGATAGTTTTGTCCAAGGAAGAGCGAGTTTTCTCCAAGACTATCAATTCTGTACCAGGGAGAAGGAGTTGGCGCTAGCACACTAGTATCCATCCGAAT
Source organism: Triticum urartu (assembly GCF_003073215.2). Classification (NCBI taxonomy): domain Eukaryota; kingdom Viridiplantae; phylum Streptophyta; class Magnoliopsida; order Poales; family Poaceae; genus Triticum; species Triticum urartu. Next base: position 97,441 of record NW_024112606.1, on the reverse strand, counting down.
ACCATGCAACGGGTGTTGGAATAGGTCTCGAATGCGGACCAGTGGACCCGAGAACGCTTGCTCCCCTCTCTCATAGCAGTATAAAAAATCATATGCTCTTATGGGAGGATACACATAATGAATTAAGGTGTAAGACAGCGCATCAATTTAGCTTGTCTCAGGACCTATCTGGAATAGTATATATGCTTCGACTCGCCACTCATAGCCGCGTGTAAAGCTAACCTCTTCATCACCTCGAACTCGAGCCATCATCCCCTTGGTGTCCGGGCCTACTAACCCTGTTTAGTGCTACTAAATAAAATTATCTATCCTAGAATACTGGTAGTGGAATGTCCAGGACTTGGAAATCTCTAGATAGGCGATTAGGTGAGATTTAGTAGAGTTAAACAGATGAAAATTGCTGAACCCGCAGCACTGCTGCGACCACTCGAAACAGTCATGTGATGTTTATGACTGCACTCGGGCTTGAGAGCGCACACCGTACTCGATATCTACGCGCGATAGTGCGTCAAGATACAGGTGCTCTACGGACTTGGAAGCAAAGACATCACGGACCCTCGCTATTGAGACTCTGCATTTTCACTCCAAGTACTATCCTATGGTCATATACAAATACTGATTTTATTGATGTCAAATTAATCTTCGCATCAGCGGTTCATAACCCGCCAAGGCAACAGTCAAGCTATTAGCTCTCCGTAATAATAGACATTCATAACAAACAATCATAGTTGTCTAGTACACTTACTGCCGATCGCGACAACTCGCAACATATATTAGCTTATCATATGCGCGATAAATAGAAGACAGTCAACCTGATGCAATAGGTATTTCGAACGTGCAAATATCAATGCTAATGACTCCCTGGCTGTAATGGTTTCCATGCCTGACAAAACACGCTATAATGTGCCTCAATTGCTTGTGTTGAGCGTGTACTGCTGAAGATTATTATTTGGGAGTGGTGAGAATGCGCATCCTAATACAGAGATGCCTACTGTCATTCATCAATGGTTCACACTCGTCATGATATATGTACTCTCAAAATGTTCAAGCAACCTCTGATCTTCCATTTGCGTGTCACACAAAGCTTGCCCTCTAAGCAATCGCTTCTCTTATATCCACCTGTTCCTGCTTATTAGTGCGATCTTTCATTAGCTCGCCACTCCAAACACTCTCTTTATCCACTCTCACCAAGGTCGTCTCAATCGCCCATAGCTAGGTCAATATAATTGTTCAGTGGTTCATCTCGCGCGAATGTGTATAGGATTCGGTGATATCATCCAATCGCGTCGCGCGTGAGCTCTTGGTGTCTTCTGTGTGTTATTGGCGTTGTTGCTCTACGTTCGAGTGCGAGTAACATCCTGGCGTAGATAACTCCGTCATCGTAAGCGCGACTCTCGACAACTCACGCCTGGATGCTTTGACGTCACGCATCTCGATCGAATGATAATAGCCAATCCACCCAACCTGGTCATCTCATGCACCAATTCTGGTCGTGCTGACAGTTCTGATACTTTGAGATCTGACGGTTGCTTATCTTAGACCATGATATCCCTCACCGATGGTGAGAAGTTCAAACTTCGCGTGTCGTAATTATGGAGGTGTGAACCGCTATAGATAACGCTCGGTGATAAGACCTGGTTCTGCATATAGCCGTGGTAACTTAAGAATAGTGACCCAGCAGTGAGGGCGTAGGGTATAAGGAGTTACACTATAGATTCCCTCTGTGAAGAGTGGTATACAGCGCGACCAGATGTGCTACGGTGTACGCCGTTGACCATGGCTTTTTCCTAGACGTTGTGTTCATCACGGTCAAATGGGCTCCCACTGGAGTGCATGGGCTAGTGTTGATATGAGTTATACTTCACACGAGTATTTGATATCGAAATGTACGCGTGCCTAAGCGTTGATCGCCTCAGTTGTCTCAAATGTTCTTGTTGGTTGGAACGTGACCTACGAAGTTTGCAACGAACTGGCGATGTTGTAATAGGAGTATTCTCTGCAAAATGCGTGGCTTGTGCGGACGCCCTCCTCTTCCATTGAGCGCGATCCATAACACGTCCCCGCCTATGGCTTCAGGTGCGCGTCATAGATTTTTCATATTTGTGAAAGATTTGTCCGCATGAGATTATCGACCCTTTATTTTTTTACACATGCAATTCTGTGAATGCATCAGCCCTCCTTAGGTCATCACCAAGTGCACCCTCTATATATTGATGGTTTGCTTCGCTAATCGAGCCACCTCTTAACTGTCGTGGATATGGCGTCGATCCAGGAGGTACTATGCGGATTACATGGATACAGAAATAATTGATGGTTGCTTTGTCTTCGAGCAAACATGAATATTAGAAATAAAAAAAAGATAATGAAATGTAGATAAAAAAATAACCGCCAAAGACGATAAAACGCGACCCTAAGAAGAAGTAGCTAATAATGCAGAACGAGATACACAAATCGAGAAAAACAAAACAAAGAAAAAAAATAGACAAAAAAAGCAAAGAACACGAATTAAATTAGAAGAGAAATCCACAACCATTCAGATACAAAAAAAAGAAAAAAGACCGTCATAATGAGAAAAACCAAAATTAACCACAAGAAACATACACAACAACAGAACCAATGGATAAACGAGAAAAACTAAAAAAAGACATAGAAAGAAACATAGAGTATGATTAGAACGGTAGCAACCACAACACGAAGGCGAGAACGAAGCGGGTACAAGTCGGCGTGCACCGTGAGGTGCTCTGTATAGGTTGGATCGTTGCTCACTTGCGGCTTAGCTAGTCTCTGGGCGCGACAGACGACGCGCGAACAGAGGTGACAAATCTTTGCCCTAAAGGGTTGGTATGTATGAATGGCCCTACCATCATTGCTTCATGGCAGGTGGAGCCAGATGAAGGATGTCCAACATTTCCTGCGAAACGAAGTTGAATTGTTTCTGGCATTGCTATCAATCCTTCAGGACTTGTTTATATGTACGCATAATTTTGATGAAATTGTACTGTGATGCTATGAAGGTTTCAACTTTGGTTCCCGTAGGAAAAAAAGGTTTCAACTTAGGATTCATGTGTCTTGCCTCGAGATTATCTCGTTACAACATTCCATCAAATACAAATGAAACTACCATGGCTAATGCATCTCAATGGTTTGCAGATCAGCGCCAATATTCACATCACAACTGAAGACAAAGTTGTGAGAAGGTGTACAAATAAAGAAAAAAATATAATTGATCGATGCTGTTCGTAGGCATGGCTCCATTTCCTTGGCACAGTGTTCATTGCTTGGCAGCTAGTTTCACACAGCTCTGTAGCCAAAAAAGAGGTGTATGAAGGACACCACAATCCGATCATTTTGTGCAGCTCCACTAAAATCGAGTGGACCATCCCTGTTTGCAAAGATATCTAGTCAGTGTGATTACAATAATAGTGGAACTAGATGATGAAACATAACACACATAAATAGAAGCCGATCACCTCTATGATCTATCTTTAGGACTAACTTCTTGTTGGAGAAGATTAGGCACAGTGTTGGATGAGGAGGATAACAAAACCAATCTCCCTTTCCGCAGTCCCGCAGAAATGTAAAAACATTGACCGTGTGACATTTTTGGCGGAACTGCACAAAACACTCTTCAGAAAAGTGATTTGTGTAGTTCACCAAAAGGTCGCAATAGCAACGAGGTGAAAATGGATAGCCCTGTTTGCAAAAGGAGGTCAAAAGGAAACAATTACTGCCCAATGACACGAGTTGAAGACACATACGCCGACAAAAAAGAAGCGTGTTCCATGTAAAAAGGGAAAGATAGCACATGGTGGTTTTTAAAAATGGTTTGAGGACGAGATTGCAAGATGGAAAGTACGCCAGGTGAGATACGATTTAAGCAAACAACTAAAGAATATCCACATGCAGCAACGTGGGAAGATGGGTAGTGGAGAAAGGCCAGAGAAAGATGTACTTGAGGGACGTCGGGATGTTACTAGGAGGGCGCCGGCGGCCGGGATCTGCCCATACTGCGGCAGCGAGCAAGTGGCGAAGGCCCTACCGCGCCGGAGCTTGGTCAGAGAGAACGGCGGGTACCGGAGATCGGGACGAGCTGCCTCAACGCCGTCGAACGGAGAGACGATGCACATCCTCCCATTCCGCCGGCGGACGAGATGCGGCCGGATCACTGACCAATGCTGAGAGAGAGAGGCCAAGGCGGCCTTGTGTGAGATGGTGTGACGAGAGACAAACCCATTTTCCATTTTCCCCACGGCAATCGTTTTATATTCTAGGCGTGGTACCCGACCCTCCTTCGAGTAAACAACCGCTACACGCGTCAAATTATCACGTGGGCTGCCTTTTCGTACAGAAACAAACTCCACCGTGTACCCGCGCGGGTGTGGCCGGGAACGAGACGTGAGTACGTGCGTCCTACATGCACTTCTTCTTTAGGTGCAGGTAGATACGTGGGTGGGTGTGAGAGAGATGGTTTGTGCGAAACAGAGGCAATGTGTTGATGATATCTCAATCCGAAAAACGTAACATATGCAATGTGTGTGAAATGGAGTCATGGACATGAGATATCGATAGAATTGAAAACAGGGATGAAGTGTGTGGCTGCGCGATCGATAAAGAGTGACATCGAATTTGTGTTTGCCCACATCAAAGATACAGGGCGGCTGGCCTACTGGAATTTGAGAGGGCAGAGGTGTAGTACTTCTCCGTGGCATGGATAACTACCTACAACGTTCGACTATCGGTGTGTGTGTGGGGGGGGGGGGGGGTAGAGACCGGTCGACTAGTATATGTGTGGGGAAGGAGAGAAACCTAGCTATGTATTGAGGGAGATCGATCGACATCCATGGATATGTGTAGCAGAGGAATATGTTTGGGAAAAAGACAAAGGTAGAGCATCGGAGGGTTGGTGGTGGAGTGGCGTCTCACAAATGGTGGGAGAGGCCTGCTACACAAACAGAGGGTATGAGTGCAATATCAATAAGAGAGGGCGGGGATGTCTGTCTGTCTATGCATGTGCGTGTGTGAGACGGGTCGGGAGGTATTCAAGGATGATGAGGGGAGAAGATATGGTTGTGGTAAGCATGCGTAACTACATAGGAAGATCAACCGTCGTGCGTCCGAGAAAAGGAGAGACATAACTAGCGAGGTAAGTGTCAAGACCCCGATTCCAAGTCACATCGATCTAGCCGGTAACACCTCATATCACTTTGCGGCCTCACGCACGGTATCCCACGGGTGTCGCCTTACCATGGCCCGGGACCGTTCGCACCTTTTGGCTCACGTATATGATAGTGTCACTAGCATCCATATGACAGAGAAACCGGGCCGACATGGCTAGTCGTGAACCCAAGCGGCACAGACCTATGGAGACAGGCATACATGAATCACATCGAGCATGTTGGTCATCAGCGAGTGATTTCGGGCTGTAGCACTGGGCATACAGGACTCCGGGGAACCCGGGCTATAGCAGGCTAGGCAGGACTCCGGATGTCACCGCGTGACATTTCCCCGAAGGGACAGACATAGGAACGACGTGAAACACATGCCGGCCAGTCAAGTGTCCTGAGCAGTAGTGCTGGGCTAGCAGGACTCCGGTGAACCGGGCTGTAGCGGACTACTATGGCTCGAGGAACACTAGACTACATTTCCCCATAAGAAAGGCTGCCAAGGATAAACAACTAGATTGTCGGATCCCACTCATACCAAGCATTTCAATCATACACACAATATGCCCGATATGAGTACATACAACATGGCATCACAACAAAACTCTACAACTCAAGTACTTTATTTAAAGGCTCCAGAGAGCCATACATAACATGTTCATACAGATAGGGGTCACATGACCGACACTCAAGTCATACAATCATACAAGCACATGCGGAAGCAACTAGTCTGAGTACAGACTCTAGAAAGAAAGAAGGCTTCTCGAAGCCTGTCTATCTACATAGGGCCCTCCATGGCCAGGATCACCACCTGGGTGGCTAGTCACTCGTCGATGTCAAGGTCTACGTAGAACCCATCGGAGGGGGCGGTGTTGTCGTCTGAAAACAGTAATTAAGCAAACATGAGTACAAAGGTACTCAGCAAGTCTTACATCAGAACCTACTATACATGCTCATTCTCAAGAAGGTGGTGGGGTTATTGCAGCAAGCCAGCTTTGACTCTTGGCTAAGCTATCCTACGGAACTCCACTAGTAAAATAGTTTTCGCACACGAGTCCACTACTCACCAACACAATACTCCACCGGGGATCCTCCTCGTCATCCTACGAGAGGGCCATCCTCGGTACTCACACTTATCTTGAGTCTTTTAGTAGTATCCATTAACTTGTCTATGAACTGTATAGGCAACCAAGTAGTCCTTTACCGCGGACGCGGCTATTCGAATAGTTTTATACCCTGCAGGGGTATACTTCTTCATACACGCTTTCACCACTTACCGCCGTTGACACGACATGTACTCGGCAACCTTCAAGCGGAAGCCCAGCGAGGCTGTCGGCCACGGCCTACCTAAACACTTAAGTCTCTAGTCCAGGTTTATCGCCTATCCAGGTTCCATCCACAGGTAGTCCGACCGAGGTTTCCACATACGGCCCTGAACGATGTGAACAGGGTCCCGAGACGCCAAACGGGCGCCCGGCATGCCCGGCCACGGTGTATCTACCGCAACATAGCCCACCCCTAGGGTCAGCGCCACGCACGGCGGCCAACACATAATCTACAAACACCAGAAACTATTTGCAACTCCTGGACAGAGTACTAGGGTGATTAAGAAGCCGAGAGGGTCCATTGGTTTCGGGCCCAATGTACGGTAGTAACTGCATCTTAAATCACACATACAGATCTCAGTTCTTATGGACGGTCTCAATGAAACAACCCACCATGTACTCCTACATGGCCTCTCATCGATACCTTTACCAAAACATGTTCAACACATCCCTCATGTTACTGACATAATCATATCACACTAGCCCATCACCCAGATGAACCAGACCTGACACAACTCTAAGCATAGCAGGCATAGCAAGGTAGGAATCACATACAGGGCTCAATCAACTCCTACACATGCTAGTGGGTTTCATCTAGTTACTATGGCAATGAAAGGTCATGCAGAGGATAAGGGTTCAACTACCATAGCACACAGCAGTTTGAATCACGTTATCTTAATGCAGTAAACAAGAGCAGAAGCAAGAACATGGGTGATCAGTGGGTTGCTTGCCTGTTGTAGTGGTAGTAGGGTACTGCCCTTCAGACGGATACTCAGGGTTATCCTCGGAGGCAGAACCTACCACAAAAGACACACCGAACATGATCAACACATGGCAATATGCAACAATATGATGCATGCTTTGACATGGCAAGATGAAAGTGTCTTGGGCTAATGCAAGCTAAAACAGAAGTGGATGAAGTCATTTGAATCAAAGATTCAAATATTAGCTCATTAAACATGGCCTTATTAGTGCATAACATTATTCTACTTAAACAACAAGGTTAACTTGTTTTGTCATGCATGAAACCATTACAGATGGATAGATTGAATTTTTCTGATCATTTTTCATATATAAATCTTTGCATTTGAGGCTATGGTTGATTTTCTATGATTTTTAGAAGTTTTGACTATTTTCTAGAATTTTCTATTAAAGAATAAATCCAGTAATTGAATTAATGCGTCGGCACTACGTCACTGTGACATCAGCGGGTCAAAGGCGCCAGCCCAGGTCACACCTGACTGGTGGGCCCCTTCTGTCAGTCTCTCAGCTAACTAACAAAGTTAGTTAGTGTTTAGTTAGCACTAAACAGGGTTAGTTAGGCCCTGGGCCCATATGTCAGTGAGAGAGGGTTAGTTAACGATGTCATTAACCTCTAACAGAGTGATGAGCTCTAATTAAAATTAAACTAATTTAGTTAGGAGCCGGCCCCACCTATCAGTGACTCGGGCGGGGTCAAACAGGGGTCAAACCCCTGTTAGCGGGGGTTAATCCCACCGGCGTTGAGTCGCCGGCGAGGCCGAGACGGCGGAGAGCTTCGGAAATCTCCCACAAGCGACCAAATCGACCGGGGTTTGGTTCTACGCGTAGCTGGGGCTCGCGCGCATCTAGTGGGGCAAGTGGGAGGAGCTGGGGTGGAGCGAGCTCGCCGGAATCGAGCTCGTGGCGGCGGCCGGAGCTCGGCCGTTGGTGGTTTCGCTGCTGCAGCAAGTTAGCGGGGAAACGGACGCACTAGCGAGGTGCTACGAGGTGCGGTGAGTGCGTTAAGCACCCGCGCTTGACCAAATGGCCACCGGAGTGATGCCGGCGTCGAGCTCACGCGACGGCGTGCTACGGTGAGAAAGGGGCGGCTTCTACGGCGAGCAAACGAAGCAGAGAAGAGGGGGGATCGGTAGAGGAGCTCACGGCGGTTGCAGAACGCGTCTCAGCGGGCTCGGGGAAGGTCAGAGGTCGTTGGGGCGTTGCCGACGATCTTGGTGGACCGAGGAAGAGGAAGGCGTCGGGGAGGCACTTGGAGGCGTCCGGCGTCGCATGAGTCGACGAGGAGGTCGAGGACGGCAGCGCGGAGCTAAAGGGCTTGTCGGAGAGGCGAGGGGTTGACTCTGGTGATGACTAAGGCAAACGGCAGCAAGGATCGCGCTCGGCCATCGCGGGAGAGGGTGAGGGAGATGAGGGGGAGAGTGAGGGAGGGAGAGAGGGGGACGTGGGGGTCGGCGTGGCACCCCTAGACGCCTCCAGGGCGTCGGCAGAAGCAGGAGGTGGCCGGCGTGTGGCCGCGGGAGCCGGCCACGCGCTCCTTGTACTCCTGGCGGGAGGAGGAGGACGACTGGCAAGGCCAGTCGGCTGGGCCGAGCCAGGTGGGCTGGGCCAGCACAGGTGAGGCCCAGGTGGGTTTCCCTCTCTCTCTTTTTCTTATTTGTTTACTTTTCTATTTTTTCTGCAACTGTTGGGCTTTATTAAAATACTAAAACGTTTCCAAAAATCCTGAAAATAATTGTGGGCTTTGTTTAGAATATTTCCAACAGCGAATATTTATTTCCAGAATTATTTGAGCATTTAAATTATTTTATATCATTTAAATGCCCAAAATCAAATACTTATGATTTAATTCAGTGACCTTCTGTTGACCTAGAAAATTGTGCACCAATTTTGCCAGAGGTTCCAACCCAAGACAAAGAGAGTGAACTTTTTAGAAGGGCATTTCAGGTTCATTGAAAATAATTTTAGTTAACCCTAGTTGTTTCCAGGGGGGTGTTGGGGGTTCTGTCATCCCCATTTCAAACTTAAAAGGAAATTAAACATGATGCACACTCTAATGCTTGAACTAGCTAGAGTGTGACAACTCACCCCCACTCAAAAGAATCTCGTCCCGAGATTTAGGATCCTCCGGGAAGAAGGTGGGGTACTCGAGTCGAAGACGATCCTCCCTTTCCCATGTGGCTTCTTTCTCGGAATGGTGTGACCATTGAACCTTGAGAAACTTGATATTACGACGTCGAGTGGTACGCTCGGCTTGATCAAGGATACGAACGGGATATTCCCGATATGAGAGGTTATCTTGTAGATCAAGCGTTTCGTGGTCCACTCCACGGATAGGATCCGCGAAGCAATGCCTAAGTTGAGAAACGTGGAAGACATCGTGAACTCTGGAAAGATGCGAAGGTAGTTCCAATTGGTAGGCAACTTCTCCCCGTTTGGCAAGAATGCAAAAAGGTCCTATGTAACGAGGAGCCAATTTGCCTTTGATACCGAAACGATGGGTTCCCTTTAACGGAGTAACCCGAAGGTAAGCCTTCTTGTCGACTTCATAAGTCAAAGGCTTATGTTTGCGATCATATTGACTCTTTTGACGAGATTGGGCTGTTTCAATTTCTCACGAATAACGCGAACCTGTTCTTCTGCTTCCTGAATCATATCCAGGCCAAAGAGTTGTCTTTCCCCGGTTTCTGACCAGTTAAGAGGCGTTCGACATTTTCGTCCATAGAGAACTTCGAAAGGAGCCTTGCCCAAGCTGGCTTGATAACTATTGTTATAAGCAAACTCCGCGAACGGAAGGCAATTCTCCCAACCCATTCCGAACGAGATGATAGAGGCTCGGAGCATATCTTCCAGAATTTGATTGACTCGTTCTACTTGACCAGTTGACTGAGGATGGAAGGCGGTGCTAAAGGAGAGATGAGTTCCCATAGCATTTTGGAAACTTTCCCAAAATCGAGAGGTGAAGAGACTCCCACGGTCTAAGTTAATTTCCAATGGAACACCATGAAGAGCCACTATTCGGGAGATGTATAAATCGGCTAGCTGGCTAGCGGTGATACTCTCACGAATAGGTAGAAAGTGGGCTACTTTGGAAAGACGATCGATCACGATGAAGATGGCATTATTCCCTCTCTTGGTCCTAGGAAACCCAGTGATGAAATCCATACTGATTTTATCCCATTTCCACTCAGGAATAGCCAAAGGTTGAAGGGTGCCAGCAGGCCGTTGATGCTCTGCTTTAACACGACGACAGATGTCGCAATTAGCAATGTATTGAGTGATTTCTCTCTTCATCCTAGTCCACCAAAACCACTGGCGTAGGTCTTGATACATTTTAGTACTACCGGGATGAATGGTGAGAGGGGATTCATGAGCTTCCTTAAGGATCAGCCACCTCAGGTTTCGTGCCTTTGGAACCACTAGGCGATTTCCAAAGTATACGACACCTTGATCATCAATGGAGAAACAATTCACGACTCCTTTCTTAATGTTTCTCTTAATACGGGAGATTCCTGGATCTACCTTCTGTTCCTTGATGATTTGATCCGTAAGGGTAGGTTTCGCCACCAGGGTGGATAGGAATCCTCGATGAACAATGTGAAGATTTAGCTTACGAAATTCCTCATGGAGAAGTGGTTGACTTTGTTGTAACATCAGGTTGTTACAATAGGATTTACGACTTAGTGCATCAGCCATGACATTGGCTTTGCCCGGGGTGTAAGTTATTCCTAAGTCGTAATCCGAGATCAACTCGACCCAACATCGTTGCCTGAGATTCAAATCCGGTTGGGTGAAGATATATTTCAAACTTTTGTGATCGGTGAAGATCTCGCAACGATTACCGAGAAGGTAATGTCGCCAAGTTTTGAGTGCATGGACTACAGCTGCAAGCTCTAGATCATGTGTCGGATAATTTTCCTCATGTGGGTGTAGTTGCCGCGAAGCATAGGCAATTACCTGACGATCTTGCATGAGTATGCAACCTAGTCCTTGTCGCTAGGCGTCGCAATAGATAATAAAGTTCTTGGAGAAATCTGGTGGTACCAGTACAGGAGCAGATGTCAGGCGTCTTTTCAGTTCCTGAAAGCTGAACTCGCACTGTGGAGTCCACTCGAACTTTTTATCTTTCTTGAGGAGTTCAGTTAGAGGTTTAGCAACCTTGGAGAAATTCTCGACGAAGCGGCGGCAATAGCTCGCTAAGCCCAGGAAACTCCGAACTTGCTTGACCGTCTCAGGTGGAGTCCAATCAAGGACGGCTTGAACTCGCTCGGGATTGACAGCAATACCCTTACCAGAGATTACATGGCCTAGATAGGTCACTTCTGGCAACCAAAATTCACACTTGGAGAATTTGGCATAAAGGCGATGCTCTCGAAGTTTCATCAATACCAGCCTTAGATGTTTGGCATCTTCCTCTTCATTCTTGGAGTAGATGAGTATGTCATCGAGGTATACTATGACGAATTTATCCAAATACTCCATGAAGACCGAGTTCATTAACCGGGAGAAGGTGGCTGGGGCACTGGTTAAACCGAAGGACATAACGGTGTACTCGTATTGGCCATAACGAGTAACAAAGGCTGTTTTGGGAATCTCCCCGTTTCTGATTTTGATCTGATGGTAGCCTAACCTCAAATCCATCTTGGAAAAGACTGAGGATCCAGCGAGCTGATCATATAGATCGTTGATCCTGGGAAGCGGATACTTGTTCTTGATGGTGACCATGTTGACAGGTCGGTAATCTACAACCATTCGATCCGTTCCATCCTTCTTCTTGACAAAGAAGACGGGGCAAGCCCAGGGAGAGGAACTAGGACGGATGTAACCCTTTTTCAAGGACTCGTCGAGTTGGTTCTTAAGCTCGGCTAGTTCTAAGGGTGCCATCTTGTAGGGTCTTCTAGAAATTGGAACGGTTCCTGGAACAAGGTCTATCACAAACTCAACATCCCTGTCAGGTGGAACACCTCGCTGTTCTTCTGGAAAGACATCCGGAAAGCCTCGGACTACCGGAACATCTTCAAGGTCTGGAAGGGGGTTGGCATTTAGGGAGTAAAGCTGGCGCTTGGCCACTCGAGTTAAGACATTGACTGTCTTGCCCCATGGGTGAGTAAGTTGAATGGTTCTAGTGGCACAATCAATCTTAGCATAATGTGCTGACATCCAGTCCATACCCAAAATGATGTTTATGTCCGAGGACTTGAGAGCTATTAAGGATGCAAGGAAGACAAGTCTATCGACAGGAATTTCGTTCCCATGGCTTACTCTAGAAGTTTGCCGTCTAGAGCCAGGGGTTTGAATTTCCATGGTAGAGGGCATGTCACAGAATGTCGTGTTATGCAATCGAGCATAGTTCTTGGATATGAATGAATGAGATGCTCCAGTATCGAAGAAAAACAGATGCCGGATGGCAATTAACAAGGAGCGTACCAAGGACGACGTTAGGATCCTCATGAGCCTCCTCGGCTGAAACATAGTTGAGATGGCCTCGTGTAGTAGTGACCGGCTTGGCGTAGTATGTCTTTCCCGCTGGCTTACCATGGCCAACGGACTTTCCAGTTTGATTAGGGTTGTTCTGGGACACTCTCGACTATAGTGACCCGGCTCTCCACACTTGAAGCATGTCACCACATTGGGGCGTGGAGCAGCATTAGCAGCAGGGCCACCATAGGGCTTGGATGGTGCAAATTGCTGGTTGGGACGAGGCGCCTCAAAGGATGGCCTCGGGATGAACCTGGGTGGCAGTGCCGTGCTTGGGATCCACACCCGGTGCTTCTGAGCTCCAGATCCGGATGAAGAGCCAAAATCACGGGAGTGCTTGCGTGAAGCATCATAATCAGTCTGGCCTGTCTCAGCACTGATGGCTTTGTTGACCAACTTCTGAAAGGAGGTGCACTCATGCAGACGAAGATCGTGGCGAAGCTCATGGCTAAGTCCCTTGCGGCACCTTGCCTGCTTCTTAGCGTTAGTAGATACCTCTTCAGGGGCATAACGTGCCAGATTCCCAAATTCACAACTATAAGCATCCACAGTCTGTCTTCCTTGGGTGAAATTGCAGAACTCCTCCCTCTTGTGATCCATGAGACCTTCCGGAATGTGATGTTCGCGGAAAGCTTCACTGAATTCAGCCCAAGTAGTAATTTGGCCGACCGGGCGCATAGCTTCAAAATTTTCCAACCAGAGGCTAGCAGGGCCTTCAAGATGATAGGCAGCATAAGTAACCTTGTCGGCTTCGGCTACGTTGGCAGAACGTAGCTTGTAGGTGATGCTTCGAAGCCAGTCATCCGCATCGAGGGGCTCGACGGAATGGTTAAACTTTGGTGGGTACAGCTTGATAAAGTCATTGATTGACACCAAGTCATTTCGCGGATGGCGTGCAGTGTTCTGCTCAATCCGCTCCAGCAGGCGGTTAGTCTCACGCTTGTTTCTTTCCGCCTCCAGCATTACTTCGGCCAGAGAAGGCGGGTGAGGCAGATTTTCACCCCTAGCTGCACTGGCTTCCCCCTGCTCCGGGGCAGCAGGGTTTCTGCGGGTGTTGACCATCCTAGGAGAAAACAAGACAACGGTTTAGATAAGGATGGCTCAACTTAGCAAGGAAGTGCATAATGTAATGGATAACACGGAATGCAGAGATGTTCATCCGTATGTCATGGTAATATAAAACTGGCATATATATACCAACGGTCATACACATCATACATAGTTTAGTACAAGCCCAGGCTACAGTACAACTATGACGAAAGACGTTACATCTCATCGGAGGCATTCCAAGCTCCTATACATTATTTGTCTACACCTCCGGAATTGATTACACACCAAGTCATATTCCCCAAGTCACGCAGGACAGTGGAGACACAACTATTACAATACTAGTGATACTACTACTAACTCAGACAACTCCGTAGTAGTCCTCATAGAAGTCACCTCCATAGCCTGGAAATTCAACGTGATCATTCGGGAACAGACTGTCCTGAGGAGCCTGTGGACCATAGGGGCTAGGATGAGGTCTTGGACCAACAAACGGTGGCCTGCGAGGACCACGGGGTGCGGTGATGCCTCCCACATCACGCCAATCCACCATGTCTGGCAGAGCAGATCTCACAGGATACAGATCCGTTGTATCCATACATCCAGCTTGCACCGTAGGTGCAAACCGAGTCAATGTGGCCCAATGATCAGCACGGGTATTGAAAAGCTCCAACCTCAAGGCCCGATTCTCTCAGTCCTTATCTTCGAGCATCTCGGCAGTGGTACGAGTTAATGAGTCCTCCTGAGTGGAGTCAGCATAGATATCCTGAAGATACCCTTGCGCTCCCGGAAGTGAAGCTGGCATGTAACGGAAGTCACTATTCCGAAGCAGGCCAGTCCGGACTCGCATGATGGTCATCATGGAATAGGCAGCATCCTGCACATCCATCTCAACAGTAACCCCGAGTCCATAGGAACAGTGAAGGGGCTCGGTAGATCCAGGATAAGAGGGAAATATCCTGACGGTGCAGAAATATTGACTTTGATTAAAGTCTCGGAACTGCTCTTCGACAGTGTATTCGGGATACCAACGGTAACACGTCTCGATCATTACCTGGACTAACATAGCGGTATGACCGGGCACGTCGAGGCACCGGGTCAGGCGAACCACTTGATTTTGAGCACGGTTGGCCATCTGAAAGCACAACCACAATGCAAAGACATTAGAATTTCTAGGGAAAATTGGACAGCATAACAGCTGTAAATGCTCAGAAAAAGATTTGAGACATCCACAACAGTTTGCAATACCACTCAACAACATCATATCAAGGTTCTGATCCAATTAGCAACATACTAAAAGTAGTAGAGATTGTACTGAGGCTGGTAACAACAATCCTATAAGCTACTACAGATTAGTAACACGTGAACCTGATAGAAGAAGAGAGCCTAGTCCTTAATCCACATTGAATGAGAAGAGAATGACTCAGATTAGAGGGCATAAGGTAAAGGAGTAAAAGAGCCTTACGTTCCCTCCCACAATCAATTCCCCTACATATAACTAAAGCATTTCTAGACTTGACATCGACCAGTTTGGCTCAACGAACCTACAGGCAGTCCGGCTCTGATGCCAACGCTGTCAAGACCCCGATTCCAAGTCACATCGTTCTAGCCGGTAACACCTCATATCACTTTGCGGCCTCACGCACGGTATCCCACGGGTGTCGCCTTACCATGGCCCAGGACCGTTCGCGCCTTTTGGCTCACGTATATGATAGTGTCGCTAGCATCCATATGACAGAGAACCCGGGCCGACATGGCTAGTCGTGAACCCAAAGCGGCACAGACCTATGGAGACAGGCATACATGAATCACATCGAGCATGTCGGTCATCAACGAGTGATTCCGGGCTGTTGCACTGGGCTAACAGGACTCCGGGGAACCCAGGCTGTAGCAAGCTAGGCAGGACTCCGGATGTCACCGCGTGACATTTCCCCGATGGGACAGACATAGGAACGATGTGAAACACATGCCGGCCAGTCAAGTGTCCTGAGCAGTAGTGCTGGGCTAGCAGGACTCCGGTGAACCGGGCTGTAGTGGACTACTATGGCTCGAGGAACACTAGACTACATTTCCCCATAAGAAAGGCTGCCAAGGATAAACAACTAGATTGTCGGATCCCACTCATACCAAGCATTTCAATCATACACACAATATGCCCGATATGAGTACATACAACATGGCATCACAACAAAACTCTACAACTCAAGTACTTTATTTAAAGGCTCCAGAGAGCCATACATAACAAATTCATACAGATAGGGGTCACATGACCCGACACTCAAGTCATATAATCATACAAGCACATGCGGAAGCAACTAGTCTGAGTACAGACACTAGAAAGAAAGAAGGCTTCTCGAAGCCTGTGTATCTATATAGGGCCCTCCATGGCCAGGATCACCACCTGGGTGGCTAGTCACTCGTCGATGTCAAGGTCTACGTAGAACCCATCGAAGGGGGAGGTGTTGTCGTCTGAAAACGGTAATTAAGCAAACATGAGTACAAAGGTACTCGGCAAGTCTTACATCAGAACCTAATATACATGCTCATTCTCAAGAAGGTGGTGGGGTTATTGCAGCAAGCCAGCTTTGAGTCTTGGCTAAGCTATCCTACGGTACTCCATTAGTAAAATAGTTTTCGCACACGAGTCCACTACTCACCAACACAATACTCCACCGGGGATCCTCTCTCGTCATCCTACAAGAGGCCATCCTCGGTACTCACACTTATCTTGAGTCTTTTAGTAGTATCCATTAACTTGTCTATGAACTGTATAGGCAACCAAGTAGACCTTTACCACGGACGCGACTATTCGAATAGTTTTATACCCTGCAGGGGTGTACTTCTTCATCCACGCTTTCACCACTTACCGTCGTTTACACGACATGTACTCGGCAACCTTCAAGCGGAAGCCCAGCGAGGGTGTCGGCCACGGCCTACCTAAACACTTAAGTCCCTAGTATAGGTTTATCGCCTATCCAGGTTCCATCCGCAGGGAGTCCGGCCGAGGTTTCCACATATGGCCCCGAACAATGTGAACAGGGTCCCGAGACGCCAAACGGGCGCCCGACATACCCGGCCACGGTGTATCTACCGCATCACAGCCCACCCCTAGGGTCAGCGCTATGCACGACCGCCAACACATAACCTACAAACACCAGAAACTATTTGCATCTCCTGGACAGAGTACTAGGGTGATTAAGAAGCCGAGATGGTCCATTGGTTTTGGGCCCAATGTACGGTAGTAACTGCATCTTAAATCACACATACAGATCTCAGTTCTTATGGACGGTCTCAATGAAACAACCCACCATGTACTCCTAGATGGCCTCTCATCGATACCTTTACCAAAACATGTTCAACACATCCCTCATGTTACCGACATAATCATATCACTCTAGCCCATCACCCAGATGAACCAGACCTGACACAACTCTAAGCATAGCAGGCATAGCAAGGTAGGAATCACATACAGGGCTCAATCAACTCCTACACATGCTAGTGGGTTTCATCTAGTTACTGTGGCAATGATAGGTCATGCAGAGGATAAGGGTTCAACTACCGTAGCACACAGCAGTTTGAATCGCGTTATCTTAATGCAGTAAACTATAGCAGAAGCGAGAACATGGGTTTGTATCGGAATGATCAATGGGTTGCTTGCCTGTTGTAGTGGTAGTAGGGTACTGCCCTTCAGACGGATACTCGGGGTTATCCTCGGAGGCAAAACCTAGCACGAAAGACACACCAAACATGATCAACACATGGCAATATGCAACAATATAATGCATGCTATGACATGGCAAGATGAAAGTGTCTTGGCCTAATGCAAGCTAAAACAGAAGGGGATGAACTCATTTGAATCAAAGATTCAAATATTAGCTCATTAAACATTGCCTTATTAGTGCATAACGTTATTCTGCTTAAACAGCAAGGTTAACTTGTTTTTTCATGCATGAAACCATTACAGATGGATAGATTGAATTTTTCTGATCATTTTTCATATATAAATCTTTGCATTTGGAGCTATGGTTGATTTTCTATGATTTTTAGAAGTTTTGACTATTTTCTGGAATTTTCTATTAAAGAATAATTCCAGTAATTGAATTAATGCGTCAGCACTGCGTCACTGTGACGTTAGCGGGTCAAATGCGCCAGCCCAGGTCAAACCTGACTGGTGGGCCCCTTCTGTCAGTCTCTCAGCTAACTAACAGAGTTAGTTAGTGTTTAGTTAGCACTAAACGGGGTTAGTTAGGCCCTGGGCCCATATGTCAGTGAGAGAGGGTTAGTTAACGATGTCATTAACCTCTAACAGAGTGATTAGCTCTAATTAAAATTAAACTAATTTAGTTAGGAGCCGGCCCCACCTATCAGTGACTCGGGCGGGGGTTAATCCTGCCGGTGTTGAGTCGTCGGTGAGGCCGAGACGGCGGAGAGCTTCGGAAATCACCCACAGGCGACCAAATCG
Organism: Triticum urartu; assembly: GCF_003073215.2. Lineage (NCBI taxonomy): Eukaryota > Viridiplantae > Streptophyta > Magnoliopsida > Poales > Poaceae > Triticum > Triticum urartu. The sequence continues at coordinate 79,208 of NW_024112606.1, read as the reverse complement.
ACCGGGGTTTGGTCCTACGCATAGCTGGGGCTCGCGCGCATCTAGTGGGGCAAGTGGGAGGAGCCGGGGTGGAGCGAGCTCGCCGGAATCGAGCTCGTGGCGGCGGCCGGAGCTCGGCCGTTGGTGGTTTCGCTGCTGCAGCAAGTTAGTGGGGAAACGGACGCACTTGCGAGGCGCTATGAGGTGCGGTGAGTGTGCTAAGCACCCGCGCTTGACCAAATGGCCACCGGAGTGACGCCGGTGTCGAGCTCGCGCGGCGGCGTGCTACGGTGAGAAAGGGGGCGGCTTACACGGCGAGCAAACGAAGCAGAGAAGACGGGGGATCGATAGAGGAGCTCATGGCGGTTGCAGAATGCGTCTCAGTGGGCTCGGGGAAGGTCGGACGTCATCGGGGCGTTGCCGGTGATCTTGGCGGACCGAGGAAGAAGAAGGCGTCGGGGAGGCGCTTAGAGGCGTCCGGCGTCGTGTGAGTCGACGAGGAGGTCGAGGACGGCAGCGCGGAGCTAAAGGGCTTGTCGGAGAGGCGAGGGGATGGCTCTGGTGACGACTACGGTGAACGGCGGCGAGGATCGCGCTCAGCCATCGCGGGAGAGGGTGAGGGAGACGAGGGGGAGAGTGAGGGAGGGAGAGAGGGGGGCGTGGGGGTCGGCGTGGCACCCCTAGACGCCTCCAGGGCGTCGGCAGAAGCAGGAGGTGGCCGGCGTGTAGCCGCGGGCGCCGGCCACGCGCTCCTCGTCCTCCTGGCGGGAGGAGGAGGACGACTGGCAAGGCCAATCGGCTGGCCGAGCTAGGTGGGCTGGGCCAGCACAGGTGAGGCCCAGGTGGGTTTCCCTCTCTCTCTTTTTCTTATTTGTTTACTTTTCTATTTTTTTTCTGCAACTGTTGGGCTTTATTAAAATACTAAAACGTTTCCAAAAATCCTGAAAATAATTGTGGGCTCTGTTTAGAATATTTCCAACAGCAAACATTTATTTCCAGAATTATTTGAGCATTTAAATTATTTTATAGCATTTAAATGCCCAAAATCAAATACTTATGATTTAGTTCAATGACCTTCTGTTGACCTAGAAAATTGTGCACCAATTTTGCCAGAGGTTCCAACCCAAGACAAAGAGTGAACTTTTTAGAAGGGCATTTCAGGTTCATTGAAAATAATTTTAGTAAATCCTAGTTGTTTCCAGGGGGGGTGTTGAGGGTTCTTTCATCCCCATTTCAAACTTAAAAGGAAATTAAACATGATGCACACTCTAATGCTTGAACTAGCTAGAGTGTGACAGTAAGTGTATCGGTGCTTGGTGAAAACAAATTATAGTCGACCTGGCTATATGTAGGGAGATCAGTTCATATACACGCCTGCATGTGTTAGAAGCAAATAAGGTCCAGAGAGGCAGACAGGGGGAGAAGGTGTGGCTAGGAGGTGGTGCCAGAGGCCTACCATGTCAAGGGGGGAGGAGTGTGCGAGCATGTGATAAATAAAATGAGGGGCGGGGGTGTGCACCTGCGTGGAATCATATTGGACATATGGGGGTATGGACAGTGAGAAGAGAAGAGGGGAAGTATATATGTGTTTGTTGTAGGCACACTTGGCTAGAGAGGTATATTGACCGGTGTGTGCCAGAAAGAAGGAGCCGGGGGCCTACACATACCGCTGGTGGACAACCTAAAGAGAAATAATGAACGTGAGCGATGGAGGGGACGCTTGTAGAACATTGATTGTAATTTGGGCTAATGTGTCGCTTTTGCAACTCAGGTCTAAATACTTGTCATAATATAGGCGGTGGGGCACTATACTTTGTGTGATAAACACGGTGTACGTATGGAACATGGTTTAGATTATGAATATATAGTTAGTACATCAAATGTACTATTATTTGGAATCAACATCAAGTGTATTCAAAAAATAGAATTCGAATTCATGTAGTACACATAGTTCATATCTATAAATATAGTAATCATGTGGTGTGTTATTAAGGTAATACACGAATGATGGTTGAAGTTGGTAACAATCATGATTGTAGATTCTTATTGAAATAGAGAAATGAATTCAAATTTAGTTCGAATTGCAGCGATAGTATAGACATTTGGAAAGCACTAAAATGTTGGTATGAGTAGGTTACATGCATTATACAGCAAGCAAAAAAATTTAATCAGACATAACATGGATTCATACTCCCTCCTTCCTTCTATATAGGGCGTAGTGAGATTTTTATGACCGCCTTTGACTATTGACAAGATTAATAGTACATGACATGCACAATGTGAAAATTATATCATTGAAAGAACCTTTCACAGACGAATTAACGGTGTGCTTTGCGTAAGTTGCATGTCATATATCATTGCTATAATATTTGGTCAAAGTTAGCATCGAAAAATGCATTAGGCCCTATATAGATGGAAGGAGGTAGTAGCTTTGAATAGCATTTGTATAGTAAAACGGGGCAAGAGTCTCTCTTTTTGTGGTGTGAATAGTTCTATTTTTTCGTTTTCTTTTTGGTTGAGGGAAGTTTGAATTGATTTGGTACGTACAAGTACAATATTACTACACGTTAGGCTTGTCCCTAAGATTCAACCCGCGTCTTGTTATATCCCGAAAATTTAGATATCGTGCTCCCAAAATTGGCGCCTTCACAACCTGTGCCTTGCTATCCCAAAATTACAACGCGCGCGAAAACTCCCTCCAGCTGCCAAATCCCGACACGCGAAATCCCCTTCTAACCCGGAGCCGAAAGGGCCGCTAGTTCAAATCGGTGGGGGGTACTTTTGTAATATACCCTACATTTTGGACAAGCGCGTCCCTAAGTCATGCTTCACCCCTCCCATCGCCCCCTTTTCGGCATTCGAAATCCCAGGCCGCCATAACCTCTCCGCTCCAGCCGTGAAACCCCACCCTCCTCGGTCCACCACATCACTGCTGCCCAGCCAGAGCCTCTTCCCCGATGACGTCGTCCACCGCAACAGCTCGACGTCCCTCGTCCACCTCCCCGGATGAGGATCCATCGTCCATCTTGTCGTCCTGCCTGTACAGCCGCCCCGTCCTCCACCTCCAAGGAGCTGCTCCGACGATCGCCTCGTCTATCGCGGTTGCTCCATCCCACAGCGCCACCTTAACCTGCTCCACCGGAACCGCATCATCCTCACCGACTCCTCGGACAAAGATGAGGCCTACTCGGCGCCACCAAAGAGGTTGTACACTCATTGCATCGCACCTTCTCCTTAACTCGACCTCCCGGCGCCGACGGTGCTCCATCCCGCACCCCCATGGAGGGGCTACCTTGAAGCCGGCGCCGCAAGCGACATCTCCACGGCGGCTCTCCACGGCGGGGTTCATACAAGCCGGATCTGCTGCTGCTGCTCCGGCTCTCGCTCGCTCACTCGCGCTGCTGCTGCTCCGGCTCTCGCTCGATCGCTCGCTCGCCCAGCTGCTGCTGCTGCTCCTCTCCCCCTCGCTCGTGCTGCTGCTCTGTTCCGATTAAGACACACTAGAGTCGACTGAATCGACTTTTGGGTCATTCGATTTTCAGGGGTTGGGGGGGCTCGCCGGAGTTAAGGAAGAACCACCCGCAGCAGGGACTGGGGCTCGCCGGAGAGGTACCCCACTATCTATCTCAGGGTTCAGGGTGGGGGCGGGGGGCCTAGAGGGCTGGCCGAGGTGGCGGTGGCGAGTTGTTTCTGGGCGGCGAGGCGGCGCTGGGGCTGGCGGTTCGGCCGGTGGTGGCTGGCGGCTCAGGGGGGTGCAGGTTGAAGATGAACTGCAGGCCCTCCCTAAACTACATGTCAAGTGCCTCTCTGCTACCATTGCGTTCAGTTTTGACAGTAGCATTCAGATTCCACAATAAATTTCAGTTTCGACAGTTAAGTTCAGAGTTAACAGTTTTTACCTCATCTGTTGTAGCAGGTGGTTTTTGGTGATGTTAATTTTACATCCATTTTAAATCATCTATTGGAGATGCTATTAGAATCCCACTTGAGATTGACGATGTCTGTCTTGTGCGCTTCAGCCTTGACATCTTACGGCTCACCTGAGCTGCTCCAACGACAGAACAATCCATCAAAACAGAGCAGTGCCTTGGACGCCATCTACAGATTCCTCGGATCTTCCTCCACACCTCCGACAGCCACCTCTGCCTCAACTGCTTCAGCGACCAACCCAATGATGTTGAGGTCGACACGGCTACGGCAAAGAGGATGTACACTTGTTATATCACTTATTACTATACATTCACGTCGATCCATTAGGGCTATTTTGGCACTCTACTATTCAATTATTCATGTATTTTGTTGAAAGGAATGAAGCAAAACATCCACATGGACCTACTTTTCAAAATCCTATGCATGAAAACAGAGACCAAGTGCATTAGTGCCAGAATAGCATTCTAATTGTACACGCTTTCATATGGTTTCACTTTATTTTGGCCATGTTTCTTTGCATTCCTCTACTCTTCCAATTCCTGTAAACCAAACCCCAAGTTGACAGAAATCCTGTATTTACAAATGCTCTATTTACCATGTGCATTTTCCCATCCTATTCCGGTGTTTTTCCTATCCCTGCGTTTTAAGAATCATGCAAGCCAAATGAGCCCTTACATAATTACTTCAGTTAGAGGTACGTGTCGAAGGGAACTTTGTGTGGTTTGTCCTGCTCCTGCCGCGATGTCGTCCACCTCACCTGAGCTGCTCCATCGATAGGAGCATCCACCAAACCAGACATCACGACTACTGACCATCTTTTGCCGCCTCAGATATCCTTCCCTGCCGCCGGCACCCAGCGCAACGACATCACCATCATCGACTCAGCAGATGAACCTGAGGAGTACACGGGTCCACAAGAGAGGTCGCACTCTTTTGTTTCTGCTTATGTTATGCATTGCTTAAACTTACCTGCTACTTTATCGTCCTGTTCAGCTCTTGGACTCCAAATTAATGTTCAAACTTGAGTTCTAAATTAGTTGTGGGGCACATATCGAGGCAGCAATGAATAGTATGTCTGTCTAATATCTGGTTCACCTAGGGTATGCCTATGTTGTTCATCTTGGGTGGGAAACAAATAGTAAGGAAATCATCATCTGTCTTTTTATTAATTTAAAGCAATCGTCAGCCTGCTATCATTATTTTTGGATCCATCCACTTGTTGTTACCATCACTCTAAATTTCTGCATGCTCTCCTTACATAATATCACCATATTTTTTCATATGCATGTCAGACATTGTACACAGTCATGCTGAACATGTAGAGAAAAAGAGAAGAGTTTTGCGCGGCAATACAATGTCATGCAGACATCGCTCCATGGTGGGTTCAATGGAAAACCCTCCCCACCCCTCTCCAGATTGTAATCCAGAGGAAGATATCTATTTTGAGACGGATTCAGACGCCGCTGACCACTCCTATTTACCCCCCAAGGTGTTTGCTCTACCTTGGCATGATGATGTTAGTCATATCATGCATATGTTGCCTTGCAGTGCCTACTTTTGACATCATATATGTCATCTGCTTAGTTTAGACATGTTCTGTAATGCCACCTGTTTAGTTTCTATATCATATATGGGAATTATGCAGTCTCATGTCTTTTAGCCAGCCATAATATATGTGAAATGTGCAATGCCATCCTGTTTAACCAGGCATCATATATTTGAATGATATCTTGCCCATCCTTTTCTTCATTACATTTCCATTTGTCGACAATGTTTGTAAATTAAACTACTCTTCCTGTGAATCAGCCATTTGGGTGGGAGATGGAAAAATCTGGAGTGAAAAGAAGGCCTTCAGAGCAGACAGTGCTACCTGTCAAAGCAAATCTCTTGTTGGGTCCCGATAGCTCCTCAGAGATGGATTCAGAGACAGATGACCAATCCTATTGCCCCACTGAGGTGTATGCTCTAACTTGGCATGGTTATACTGCTCATATCATGCATACGGTGTCTTGCATTGCATAGTTTAGACATCATATACACAATATTCAACACCATGTTCTTAGTTCAGACATCATATCGAATGCCCTCTGTTTAGCATATAAATCACATATGTGAATTAAATGATGCGATCCTGATTACTTAGATAACATGTAGGTGAATTATGTCATGCGATCCTGTTTAGTTATTCATCATATCTTTGAATTATGTTATGCTATGCTATCCAGTTTAGATAGACATCATATATGTGAAATTATGTCATGCTATCCGTTTTAGTTAAACAATATACATGTCAACTATTTCATGCCCTCTGTTTTCTACACTATCTATTGCATCTGTCTCTCATACAATGTCTATACATTCATCTATGTTTCTTGTTTATCAGCCATTTGAATTGGAACGGGTGATGCCAGTATCTAGCAGACTAAAAACACGGTCTTCAAATCAAACAGTGCTACCTCATGGTGGAGATAGCACCCCGGTTGTACATGCACAAGAACCAGCCCTACGACACATAACCCAAACTCGCACAGATTGTACCCCTATTGCGATGGACAGAGAACCAGCTTCACCCAATATAACCCCAACCCCTGCCGATAGTAACCCAGTTCCTGTTGACACATCACCATCTCCACCACAGAGCTCCCAAACAAGAGCAGTTAGTAAGGCAACTCCAGTGCCCAAAGGGTGTCGCGACCTGTTTTCCGGGTATTAATTTCCAGAAAATGGCCGTTGTGCTCACCAGCCCCAGGATTACTGTTAGCTGATGAGGCACCAACTTGATACAGAAATTCCAAGCAAAAATACAAAATGTGTAGTACAAGACCATTCGGGTCTGTGAGTACAACAATTGGTTTCTAGTGGTCGATGGCCGAAGCGGTTTGTGGTTCACCACGGTCCATGGGACTCCATTTCCCACAGGAACAGCTGACCAGGTTAACTCCTATCTTCCCGAGGCTGCTATCACCGTTGCTTAGGTTCCGAGGCTGTCATCGCAACGCTCCTCTCCAAGCAAGCACTCTGGCCAAGACAATAGCCAGGGACAAGCCAGTGAGTACTTTGAATGTACTCGCAAACATTAAGAACACAGGTATAATATAGCAAACGATAATCATGCTCTGAAAATATTCTATAATCATAACGTTCGTCATGAAAATAAAATCCCGATGCATGCAAGCAGGTTATTTATATGCAACAGGAATATGTAATGACAGAATAGTAATAAAATGCACCGATCGGATGTCTGAAGCGACATCTCAAAAGGATAGTAAAAGTGAGCATGCCTCAATCGGGCATCTTAGCTACACCACATAAAGGGCTTATAAGGTAAATAAATAACAAGCATGCCACAGTCGGGCGTCTCAGCGACACCACATAAATGGCTTATGAAGTAAATAAAATAACAAGCATGCCACAGTCGGGCGTCTGAGCGACAACACATAAAGGGCTTATGAAGTAAATAAAATAACAAGCATGCCACAGTCGGGCGTCTGAGCGACACCACATAAAGGGCTTATGATGTAAATAAAATAACAAGCATGCCACAGTCGCGCGTCTGAGCGACGCCACCTAAAGGGCTTATATATATAAACATAATCATAGTGGATATCCAGGAGGTGGTGCCGTCCCAGGGATATTCATTATTTCAAACAATGCAAACGGCTAGTCCATAATGATAATAATCATAACCATCATATATCACAAGTCATAATCAATATTCGGGTTAGTAGTTTCTCCTCCGAAGACCGAAACTAAGACCGACACTTGACCCATCCCAGACTGTAGTCCTTAACCATGGACACGGCTATTCGAATAGGTTTAATATCTCTGCAGAGAGTGTACTCTTTACCCACGAGTAATGGATTCCTATAGTCCATCGGACTAATTCCGTCTACGGTCTTCTAATTGAAACACACCTGACTTGCACACACCAGCTTTTACTCGTGTCTGGAATCACCCATGACACCTGTTAAGCAAAACTCTAAGTGGGGAGGCTACAACCTCGCGTAGCATGGGATCAAATTTCTATCGCGCGCTCTAAGGGGTGCCGCCCTGTCAGTCCCAACCGGATACACCCATGCCCCCGGACCAGGTGGCATGCCTACCGGCTACAACCGGTATCTTCCACCATGGTCTCTCTGTACGGTGTGTGCCAAGACAAGGGTTAACAACTTACTGAACCATACCCCACCTATGGTAGGGACCAGTGGCAGTACGAAACAAGTATGGGGGTTACCGGAACAAGACTCGATCTATGGCCGACTCAGGAGGCTTATGAGTTCCCTGCATGACATGTATATCAAATATATTTCAACCGACGAAATCACCACCCATTATACCTTACTATGCTATACCGGACATAACCGTCCCGACGGGGACCGGCGACAAGCTCACTCCTACCCAAGGCAGAGGCTTTCCCAGATTCCTTTCCGGCATGCATGCAAGGCACATGAGGATGATTACCATCACAAGTATATACATTCACAACAGCAAGGGAAATCACAAATATGCATTCATGCAAATGATCGTATCACCACATAAAATAACGAGTTCTCCGAAATGAGGTGGTGCTATAATCGTATCAACTAACACACCAGAAATATTATGACAGGGTTCAAAACACTTGCCTTCAGGGTGTGGAGAGGTGGGGGTGATCTCCAAAACTTTTGAAAGTTTTCTTCCTCTCTCCAAAATCCTATTTTCAATAAATTTGAATTAACACACAATTTCAACACAGCACAAAAAAGTTGTTCGAAATTTTTTCAAATAAATATGATAAAAAACTAGACAAAAATTTAAAGAGGACAGAAAAAGAATCAATCAAAAATCATTTTCTGTTTAAAAGTTATAAGAGTTTTAATCTAGGGACTCATCTATAATGAAACAGAAAGTTCCCAGGGGTTAACTTATAAAAATAGAAAACGCTTCGATTGAGAGTACGCCGGCCCAGAGAGGAGACGCATTTTGGCAAAAGACGTTTTCAGAAAACGGTTCGTTTAAAAGATCAGAGAGGCTGACAGGCGGGTCCTGCCCGTCAGGTTTGAAATTTCAAAAGAGGCGGCAGAGCTCGACGGTGCCTGAGAGCCGCGGTGGTCGCCGGCGGCGATCCACGGCGAGGCAGGGGGATCGGAGGTTACCAACGTGTTCACCATGTCCTTCCGCGTCGGTGGGTGGTGGTGGTGGTCGCCGGCGAGCACCACGTCGACGGCGGCCCTTGCTCCGGCGGACGGTGGTTCGGGCGTTGATGGAGCTCGCCGAGGAGGGCTGCAAGGATCGAATCGAAGTGGGGGTTAGCTCTTTGGTTGCTCGAGGAGGTTACTGACGAAGTTTGAGCGCCGGGGATGGTCTCACCGGAGTGAATCAAGACGGAGGCCGAGGCAGAACAAGGCGGCCGGAGTCGAGGAAGAAGGGCCCCTCGAGGCTCTTCCAGTTGCTAGGCGGGGTCCAGTGTGGTGGTGGAGGTGTGCGGGGGCGAGGGTGAGCTTGGGGGCGCTATATATAGCCGGCCCGAGGCGGTTGTCGTGAACGGGATAAGTCCGGCGAGTGATTACGGCGGCCCTGTGGTTGGGCAGTTGGATTAGGGGCTTGGGCATCGACTAGATGAAGTAACGAGCCCATCCCGGTGCGTAACTCAGCAAGGGGGAGGAGGTTACGGCCTGTCCCAACAGAACGACCGTGCGGCACGTCGGCGGCAGGGAGCGCGCCCTGCGCGTGCCAGGCCACGGCGACGGTGCTGCAGGCGTGCGCTGGTAAGGGAGACGGCCACGCGGAGCTCCCAGGTGGCTTGGGCGGTGCAGAATGGCGTTGTGCCGTAGGGTGCCTTCTGTCGGCCGCCACGGGAGGTCCTGACGCCGCAGAAGACGCCGGCGAGGGCGGGCCAGCGTGCCACCGACGCCAGGAACTGGCCAAGCATGCGTGCGATGCTCCGGACAGGGAGGAGGGGCTGTGCGCAACGCGCCAGGCGCACTGTTGACGCGTGACTGAACTATGACGAAGGAAAAACGACACTGAACTCTGAAACTCTGAATTTTCTGAAAATGCAGGGAACCAGTGCCGGCCAAGTGTTCGACAGAATGATTTTTGCATGTGGAGAACTTTCCTTGATCTGAATTTTGGTGGGGTGGCCTCTCATTGCACCTGGAGGCTGCCTGAATTTTGGTAGAATTTTTGGAGAAGAGAAGATATGAATTTCACCAAATTTGACAAATCTGGTCCAAACTTGCAGAGGCTGAAACTTGAAAATTTTAAAAAGAAGAAGAGTGGATCTTGATGGTCCTAGGTTGTGGGTGCTAAGGACTATCCAGAGGAGTTGGTTTGAGATCAAAACTCAAAGGAAATTAGGTACTTGCTTTGCAAATCACCTAGGCTTAAAATAATTGACAGAAATATTTTGGGGAATAGAATAAATGAAATAAAATCCAAAAAATGGGTTGGACTTGTTGGAACAGAATGAAAATGAGGTGATTCACTCACAAACTTCAAATAACATCATTGGGTTTTTTTGCATAAAGTTGAATCATAAGCTACTACCAACATCCCATAATTTTGGTGGAGGCTAGAAAGAAATATTTAAATGAGTTGTAGTGAAAAATTGCACTCTGGACCAGAGAAGAAAAATTGATGCAGAGCTCAAAATATTACATGTATAAAAGATATTTTTGCATAAAAGTGATTTAAAAACATCACATGACATCTCCAAATTTTGGTTGGAACTTTAAGTGAATTTATCAAATGGTTGTAGTTCAAATATGGCCATGTAACCTTGAAAACCAATTTTTAAGAAAATAAAGATCAGGCAAATTAATTATGTAATTAGTTCTACTAATAAAAGAAGAGTTTTTCTTGAGAGGTTAAACAAGTCCAATAACATATTTTGCAAAGTTTTCACTTTGGGGAAAAAACTCCATAATAACAAGGGATAAAAATGGTTCAAAAATAAAAAGGGAGCCCAGAAAATAAAAGTTTTAATCTCCTGGCAAAATTTTAATTTATTAAAACAAGGTCAAAATTTTGGGGTGTCACAAAGGGCCAGTACTATCACAGCGAACCCCAACTCCACCAGTTAGTACGCCTATTCCAGTGGAGGAAGCACAACCAGCTAGTCGTAGTTTAGCATCTATCGCATTTGATGTTGTTAAATCGTATATTCGTATCTTACCATCTTGGAAATATTATACTGAATATGAAGGAAAATGCCAGTTGCAGGTGTTTGTCCAGGAGTTATGTGTAAGTAATGTTATTCATGGCAATTACTTTGCTTCATCCCATACATCCTACCTCCATGATGGTTATAATATAGCAAATTTTCCCATTTTTCTCTATAGAAAAGGACCGATTTGGAAACTCAAGATGAGGTAACCTGTGCTAATACCTCTGCTATCTTCAAGAATGCTTGGTGGCAGTATCAGAATTACCTGAAGAAAACATACTTCACCGGCAAAGAAACTCATCAAATTCCCTTACGTTCTCCTGAGACACATTACTGGACGATGACTGGGAAAGCCTTGTTTTGTACTGGTCCCGAACCAAGAATGTGGTAAGGTCTATGAGCTCATTTTCTATTTTTAAGTATTATATTCTTGCGTCTTACTATACTCTGTTCATGTAGAACAAGTGCCTAAACCTGAAGAACAACTGTTCTAATTTAAGATTCCATTGCTATCATAGTTCAAAAAAGCGCTAGGCGTTAATTGTGCATTTTGCCACCGCCTTGCGCTTTACTGACCAAAGCGCATGCTTATGCGCAGTTATGCATAGATTAAGCGTAGTTACGCGCAATGCATTTTGCCAACGCCTAGAGCCTAGGCGTGCTTAAGCGCTCGCTTAGGCGCGCCTTTTTTAACTATGATTGCTTTCCTCTTGTATCACTGTATTTACTCGTACAAACTTATTTTTAAATTGATGGATCCAATCGAAACTCCAATGGCATAGCAGGTATGTTCACGCATGTTTCTTTAACTGGTTTGCTCTTATCAATAGCTGTGTTGATTTCAATTTCAATTGTGTATACAGTTAACTTTCATATCATGCACATTACTAGCATCACAACAGAGCCAATAGTGTTGTTGTACATGTAGACCTATGGTACCCATCTTAAATCTTGTCCACCTTACTAATGAAGTGGTTCACCGAAATGAGTTCCATATAATAGTACATGCCGTGTAGTTTCCCACGCTTTGTATTCTTTCACTGCTGCTTTGTCTTGAACTGATATGATTTGAACCGTGTCTCTATTTTGACTTGGAAAGACAATGAAGTGACCATAGGACATAGATATATGTTTGTTTGATGCTTTTATTATGTACTAGTACTTGGCAATAGAAGACTTGGTAGTTTAATCCTGTCCACCTTACTAATGAAGTGGTTCACCGAAATGAGTTTCATATACTAGTATATGCTAAACTTGTTATGTGTCTGGTTGTTTCTTCTTTTAGAATGCTGACAGAATATTGGGGAAGAGTGCCTTATTAAGCAATGGTAAAGGAAGTAATGCAGATAAGGTTCAGGATAATGACACATCCTTGTTGGTCTCCAACAAAGCTGATAAAACAACTAAGGAAGACTATCTTGAAGACAGCGAGACAACCCCAAAGTCCTGTCTTGGTTTAGTGTTCGAGTTACTGCCCACTACTGCTTGCACAAGCTATTCAAACTCACTGTCTGAACCATTTCGGTTTCTTGAGTCTCAACTACAAGCTGAAAGACATTTATCAGTTGTGTTGCGACAAGAAGCGGAAGGACTGTGGAAGTCCCTGGAGCATTCAGATGCATACTTTCTGGTGCAACAGCAAGCGTTGGAGGATTTTAGCGCCAAACAGGACAAAGTTAATCAGCTTGCTAAGCTTATTGCCAGCATGGTGGATACCCAGGATAACGTTTCTTGAGCTCTTCTAAAGTTGTTTCAGTTATGCTCTTGTTTTGCTGCCACGTTTATTTGCACTGGTAGCCAATTTTGACGGCCAGTGTATGTAATATGCTTCTTTGTTCCCTATATTTGCACTGGTGGCGAACTTTGATGCCCAGTGGATGTAATATGTGTAATAGCAGTAATAGGCTAGCGTTAATTGCTTGCTTATTTATTTTCTTACTGTCTTGTTTAGTTGTTTTCTTGTAGTCACTTCAGAACTTTTTCTTTGTTTTTCTAGTGGCCACAATAGCCTATTTTTGGTAACTAGTCCAAAATAATCATGGCAACACACGGATTGTTGTAACCATGGGCCTCCTGCAGGCCGTATGATCCATGGGCCTTCTTCCGGCCGTGGGATCCATTGGCCTTCTATACGGGCCGTAGGAACCATTGGCCTTCTATACGGCCCTTAGGGTCCATGGGCCTTCTACGGGCCGTAGGGTCCATGGGCCTTCTACGGGCCGTAGATCCATGGGCCTCATACGGGCCGTAGATCCATGGGCCTCATACGGGTCGTAGATCCATGGGCCTTCTACGGGGCGTATCATCATTTCGCCAATCATGGGCCATACTATTCATGGACCATAATGGGTCGTTAATAGACCGTATTTGATAACTCTATGAAAACAGCCCTACGGGTTTTTTTACATGAAAATGGCCCAACGTATTAACGGTCCGCAAATGGGCCGACTGTAACGACGAGCTGAATTAGGCCCACAAGCAGAAAATGACAGTAATGGGCCGTATGTAACCGAATGCTGCAAATGAGCCCAAGAATCAATGGGCCCTGAGAAGGCCCAAAGATAACTTGGGCTGCAACGGCCCAATAGAATAAGGGGCCGTTAATGGGTATAAAGTGATACGCTGTTCATTACGGGCCAGTTTCACCACGGGCCGTTAATGGGCCAAGAGTTACAAAGGGCCTCACATGGGCCGAAAGAAGTCATGGGCCACACATGGGCCGGAAGTTAAAACAGGCTGGAATCATATTGGACGGCCTAGATGACGCTACTGGGCCTAATTTGGATAGGGCGTAACGGGCCCTGGGTTAGCGGGCTGTAAATGGGCTATATGCGAACAGGCCGCTAACAGGCTTTCCGTGGGCCGGACCGCCACCTTTTGACTAAGTCAAACGGGCCAGCCTTTTCACAGGAATGGGCCTTTGTTGGGCCGTGCCACGTGTCGCCGTATCATAGGCGCCTTCGGTCCAACGAGCGGATGACATCTGTCCCAACGGTGAGCCGACACGTGTTTCCTCCAGCCAATGATGATTTTACACATGGAAAATCCCCATTAGTCGGGGTTGTTAACGGGTTATGGGATCCAAAACCCGACCCGATAGCTTAACGGCGTTCCATTACGGTGGATGCCGCATGTCAGTCACCCTTGATGAAAGCACTTCTGTGACACGCGATTTATCGTCATGGAAGTGGACACTTTCGTGATGATAATTTTGGTAATGTGATGGAACACTTCTACGACAGCACAGGTATGACTATCTTGATTCTGTCATAAAATCATCATGAATGTACATGCATGAAAAAAACGCGACCTACTGTGACAAACACGTATCATCACGGAAGTGTATTTTTTTTTGTAGTGATCCTTACTCAAAATTTGAAAACTTCACAACACAAAACTCAACAGAAAATCTCATAAGCTCTGTTAGTATAAGAAAATAAATAATCCCTTTTGGTACTTTTCTGAACTCATTATTTATTTATATTGGCTTAATATCTACTGTATTTCAACTTTTCCATGGTTCATACCCCCCGATACGAGCCATAGATAAATCAAAATAAGCAAACAACACATAGAAAAAGAATCTGTCAAAAATAGAATAGTCTGTAGCAATCTGGATATTTCGAATACTTCTATAACTCGAAAAATCCTCAAAATTAGGACAGCCTAAACAATTTGTTTATTAATCTTCTGAAAAAAGAATCAACTAAAGATCACTCTTCGGCTAAAAATCAGAATTGTTTTCCTGGGCGAAAAAGTGTCTGTTTTTCAGCAAGATCAAATCAATTATCACCGTAAGCTATCCCAAAGTCTTACTTTGCACAAACGCTAATTAAAACAGAAAACCACATCTAACCAGAGGCTACATGAAATATTTATTGCAAAACAGAACCTAAAAAGCAAAAAAAAACTTGGGTTGCCTCCCAACAGGCGCTATTGTTTAATGCCCTTAGCTAGGCATAAAGCATGAATAGATCTGAGTGTTATCATTTTTGGCGTGCAAATCTTCAGTTACACACTTATGACTCTTAGGAGATTCTTTGGTTTTATAAATGATCGAACTCCTAGGCAAGAAATCAAGAAATTCATTCGTGACAATAGGTTCCTTAATAATGTCGAATAAATTGAGGTGAATACTAATTGATTTAGCCTACTATAAAAATTGTTGTGGGGTTTTACCCTACTGTACATAGTCAAAAAAATACTAATTGATTTGAGATCTTCATTGTCTTTACTATAAGATTCACCCTTATTCTTAGGAACATAAGTAAACTTGGCAATATTAGTAGGAGGTAGATTTTGAGTAGTTTTAATGGAAGAAAAAGCAGAAGCGTGGTTGGTAATAATATCTTCTAGTTCTCCAATTCTAGTAGAATCTTGATCTATCCTTTCATTAACTATTGGTTCCTTTTCCCTAAGATTCTTTAAGGTAACCCCTACTTTAGATCCATATTGCGTAATCTGCTTATAAATTTTTTATCCAAATTTTCAATCAACTCAACAGTAGCAATTTTATTCTCAACAATATCAAGTCTTTGCATCACATGCTCCAAAGTTAAAGTAGTACCGTTAACCAAAAGAGGTGAGGGGCCTAACAAATCTATCATACCATTATAAGAATCAAAAGTATGGCTCCCCAAGAAATGTCCTCCTGTAATGGTATCTAGAACATATCTATTCCATGGAGTAACGCCTGCATGAAAATTGCGAAGAAGCACAACAGTACATTGCTTTCGAGTAGATCTGTTTTGAGCATTGCTTTCGAGTTGAGGACTAGCCATAGGAGCGAGATAAGCACACAAAAGGTAAACAAGAAAGACGAACGGGAGAGGGGCGAAGAAAAGGCAAATCTTTTCGGAAATCATTTTAGACGTGGGGTAGAGGAAAATGAGAGGTGGATGGCAAATAATGTAATGAGAGAGATGAGAGTTTATGATCGGCACTTGGTGTCGGTGTCAAAACCGGCAGATCTCGGGTAGGGGGTCCCGATTTGTGCGTCTAAGGCTAATGGTAATAGGAGGCAAGGGACACGATGTTTTATCCAGGTTCGGGCCCTCTCGACGGAGGTAAAACCCTACTTCCTAATTGATTGATCTTGATGATACGAGTATTAGAAGAGTTGATCTACCACGAGATCATAGAGGCTAAACCCTAGGAGCTAGCCTATGATGATTATGATTGTGTCTGTAAGGACTAAACACTCCGGTTTATATAGACACCGGAGGGGGCTAGGGTTTCCACAAAGTCTGTTACAAACAAGGAAATCTATTATCCGGATCGCCAAGCTTGCCTTCCACGCAAAGGAGAGTACCATCTGGACACGGGACGAAGTCTTGAGTCTTGTATCTTCACGCTTCAATAGTTCGTCTGGAGCATATAGTCTGGCTGTCCGGATACCCCCAAATCCAGGACTCCCTCAGTAGCCCCTGAACCAGGCTTCAATGGAGATGAGTCTGGCGCGCAGTTTGTCTTCGGCATTGCAAGGCGGGTTCCATCTTGGAATACTCCAAAGTACCTGTTGCAGCGAACAGTATCCAGCTTCCCATCAATGATGTACTCCTTGGCTTCCGTGCTTCAATAATGTCCGTCTCCACGTGTCGAGCGAATACGAGGAGCTAAGGCATTTTTGCATTTGCCACCCCAGCCCTGCAAGCAAACCGTCTATTTGAAGGGACGAGGATCTTCAGATCCAACCTCACCTTCTTCCCTTGAGCAAGCATCCAACAGAGCACTCCGGAAAAACCATTCCAACATGGCCAGTCGCCGCAACACTTCTTCTCGTTCCCTTTGCTCCAAGCCAGGCGACTGGGAAGAGTGTTCCGTTCCTCAAAGCCGTTTGATAGAGTCACAGACCCAAGGGTTTCTTCCACCGACTTTCATGGTTCCCATCCGAGCCGGACTAGCCACCTATAATGGTGGGGAGCAAGCAGAGAGATCTCCCAATCCATCCCCGGGAGAGCGAACATGCTTCATCCCGCATCTGTTAAGAGGCGTCGGGTTTCCAATCCACCCATTCCTTCGTGGGCTCCTGGAGTTTTATGGCCTCCAGCTGCACAACTTCACCCCTTCTTCAGTGCTGCATATAGCGGGATACGTTGCCCTTTGTGAACTATTTCTGGGTTGCGAGGCTCACTTCAGTTTATGGAAGAAATTGTTCTGCCTCGTCCCTCGCAGCCAGGGGGAATCCATATGTCAAGTGGGTGGAGCCGAAGTATGGCGCATCACCGAGACCGGATACCTATTCGGTACTCCCAAGAAGGCACCCGAAAACTGGCCCTCAGAGTGGTTTTATGTTAAGGACGTTCCCCTCCCGGATCCAGTCTGGACGGGTCTCCCTGATTTTAGTAATGCTCCGCGGAAGGTACGCCGAAGTTGGCGCCCTCAGGGTCCCTGTCGGTGTCAAAACCAGCGGATCTCGGGTAGGGGGTCCCGAACTGTGCGTCTAGGCCGGATGGTAACAGGAGACAAGGGACACGATGTTTTTTACCCAGGTTCGGGCCCTCTCGATGGAGGTAATACCCTACTCCTACTTGATTAATATTGATGATATGGGTAGTACAAGAGTAGATCTACCACGAGATCAAGGAGGCTAAACCCTAGAAGCTAGCCTATGGTATGATTGTTGTGTATGGAGTTGATTGCCTACGGACTACAACCCTCCGGTTTATATAGGCACCGGATAGGGTTAGGGTTACATAGAGTCGGTTACAATGGTAGGAGATCTTGAATATCCGCATCGCCAAGCTTGCCTTCTACGCCAAGTAAAGTCCCATCCGGACACGGGACAAAGTCTTCAATCTTGTATCTTCATAGTCCAGGAGTCCGGCTGAAGGTATAGTCCGGCTACCCGAACACCCCCTAATCCAGGACTCCCTCAGTAGCCCCTGAACCAGGCTTCAATGACGACGAGTCCGGCACGCAAATTGTCTGCGGCATTGCAAGGCGGTTTCCTCCTCCAAGTCCTTCATAGAAGATTGTAAACACCAAGAGTAGTGTCCGGTTCTGCAAAATAAGTTTCCACATATTGCCATAGAGAGAATAATATTAACACAAATCAAATCTGCTGACGTATTCCGCAGGGCGTCATCACCCTATGGCCAAGTTCTTTACTCGAATCGTTTTTACTCTTCCACCTCAGCATGTTTTGCGAGGCGGCTTCCTTGGCACTTCTTGTCAAAGCAGAGATCATGTGCCCTTTTTACGGGATTCTCATCAATACGGACGTGGGTAACCCTAACCGCGCCATTTACCATGGCGATTGGGAGGCAAGCGAGTTTTATTAGGCAGGTAGGGACGCATAACCACATCCGCCCATATAAGGGGATAAGGATCCACCCTTTTTACCTACGCCTTCTTCCTCCCCTGCCTATCCATCTCCTGCGCACCCGAGCTCCAGCGCCCAAGCCCGCACTTCCCACCTCGACCTTCTCCAGCGATGTCCAGAGCGGGAGGCAAGTGGAAGGTCTCCTCCGTTACGGAGGGTGACGTAAAAAAGCTTAGGAAGCCGGATATTTGTCCGAAGACATCACGCACCGGCTTCCCGAGAAGGGGCAGCTCCTCCCCACCCCAAGGCCCCACGAGAGGGTATTATTCCTTCCCCAATTCCTCCGCGGACGGCGTTTTCCACTTCACCCATTCGTCCGGGGGCTCATGTTCTACTACGGCCTGGATTTCCACGATATGGTCCCGAACTTCATCCTCAACATCTCGGCGTTTATCGTCGTGTGCGAGGCTTTCCTCCGCATCCGCGCCCATTTCAGCCTCTGGCTCAAGACCTTCAACGTCAAGCCCAAGGTGGTGTGCGGCATCCAGGCGGAGTGCGGAGGAGCCATGGCGGGCAAGATTGCCAACGTCCTGTGGTTCGAGGGCTCCTTTGTAGAGACCCTAAAGGGGTGGCAAGCCGGGTGGTTTTACATCACCGAGCCACGTGATCCGAAATGGATCTCAGCCCCCGAGTTCCGATTTGGACCCCCCACGCGGCTCATGTCCTGGAAAGAGACGGGCCTATCATGGGGTAATGAGGAAGAGGTGACCGGACTGAAGACATGCATCCAGTCCCTGGTAAAAAAGCCAATCAGGCATGTAAATGTAGTCCAGGTCATGCTCGTTCGCCGAATCCTCCCGTGTCAACAACGGGACTTCACTCTATGGGAGTTCGACCCGGCATAGCACCGAACCCTTAACAGGCTCTTTGACACGACATATGAAGACGCCTGGAAGGCGCTAATCAAAGGTGCCAGGGCTCCCGCATCCGCTTATGAGGACCGCGGATACAGCTCGCAGCGTCACGCTAGCGAGGTAAGCTATCTTCACCTTTTACAGGATGTTCAGCTTTTTTCATAGTTTAACTCTATGCGGGATCTAAACTCCCTTACCTTTGACAGGCTTGGCGGGCGATATCCAGACCGATTAACTGTCCGGCTCCTCTGCCCGAAGACCCAGCCCCAGCTCTACTAGTGAAGCTACTGGCTCCAGCGCCTTATGTGGTGCCGGAAAAGAAGGCCAAGAAGAAGAAGACCACGGGGACTCGAAAGAGTGCCCGTAATGTGGTGGGGTCAGACATGTCATCCGACGAGTCCGAGACGCACTCCTCCTATGGAGACGACGAGGAGGAAGAAGAAACCTCTCCCCCTCCAGCGGGGGGAGGAAAGAAGAGGAAGGCCGCCCCAGTAGGGGGGCCGAAAGGTCCAAGAAGAGGAAAACCCTTCCGTCGGACTACGCCCCTGACGCCGACGAGGACGAAGAGGAGTGGCCGGACAGGGCCAGGCGTCCGGCGAAATCGTAAGTATTTGGATACCAGGGTAACTCATGATATTCCTTTTGTTGCACAGCTTTCCCTAATGTCGAATATAATCATGCAGCCCACCCCGGGCCGAACTCAGCGAGTCGTCGAGCGGCTCCCTGGATTCATCGGACGTGAACTCAGTTCCGCCCAATGTCTCAACGAGTTCCAGGGCAGGAGGAGGTGGTCCTGGAGGAGCTGCAAGGCGACCTCCCGGACTCCAGGAGTAAAGGGGACAAGACCCCCAGGGCTCCAAGTCCGGCTTTATGCCGGACACCGCGCCGGAATCTTCAACAGTTCCGGAATGCGGTAGGCAAACTCCTTCCAGGAGGAGCAAGTCTTCTGAGTCGGCGGCCTCCGTCCAACCGGAGGGGCCGGACAATCTGCTGGAGGTGCTTGACGGCGCCTCCATCGACGAGGAGCACCATACTATTATGAGTACGGTGATCCAGAAGGTTCAGTCCGCCAAGAGCGGACTGACTGAAGCTTGCGCTAGCCTTCTAACAGGCTTTGAGGTAAGTAAAAATATATAAAAATAGTACTGCATAGACAGTAGCCCCTGATGCTCTGTTTGGCGTTCGGAAAGAAGAGCCGAATAGAGGATCTAGTAAATTTCGCAGGAGTCTAACAATAAATAGTCAATATGCGTGTGCAGGCTTCGCTTCTATCCACCGCCGCACTGACCGCGGAGGTGGGTGTCCTGAAAAAGGACCTCGAGCGGACCGAGCAAGAGCTCGGCCTTGCCAAGCGGCAGCTCGAGGAAAAAGAAGGTAGGAAATACCTTACACAAAAAGTGCCTATAGAGAGGCTTGATTGAAAAAAATAACAGGATTGCACTGCTTATTTGTAGGGGCCACGACTGAGGTGGCAACCCTCAAGCAGACGCTGTCCGAGGCCGAAAAGAAAACGGCCGCGGAGCGCACCGAGCGAGAGAAACATGGGGCTCAGGTCGTCGAGGTACAGCAAGAGCTTCGGGCTCTCATGAAAAAACATGAGAGTTTGGAGCTTGAGTCAAAGACCCAAGCGTCCGAGCTTGCGGCGGCCCTTGAGACTGCCAAGTCTACCAAGGACGAAGCCCAAAAGGCCCTCCAAGAGTTGGAGGAGATGAAAAAGATAGCAGCGGGTAAGGCGTTCTTTATGCAAAGCAGAAATATAAAAGTAAACTACTTGTTACTTACCCGAATCCGGAGTTCTCCAGGGGCATTCGCAGATCTTCCCCGCAGCGTATCCGACGCCGCCGCATTCTACCGAGCTGAAGAGGGAAGCTCGACGGAGAAGGTGTTCTGGTCTCAGTATGCTGAGGCCGGACACCCTGTGCCCTTGAGCGACCACCTAAAACAGATGGTCGAGCTCCACAAGGCAGCCGAACAGGCCATGAAGGGCTTCATAGTTCGGCTGTGGCCCGGAGAGGCCCTGCCTGGGAGCTACTTCGGGCTGGTGCGGCGGCTGGTGGAGGCCTGTCCCAGGCTCGAGGTCATCAAGCGCTCCGTCTGCATCGAAGGAGCCCGTCGGGCCCTTGCCCATGCAAAGGTGCACTGGGGTAAGCTGGACGGTGAGAAGCTTGTGAAGGACGGGCCGCCGCCGGGGAAGGAGCATCGCAAGCCTGAGAACTACTATAAGGATGTTCTTCCGGGTGCCCGCCTTGTGGCGGATGAATGTACCAAGGATGTAATTTTTGAATGAACTCGCTCGTGTTTATCCTGTGCGCTGAAAACTTGTTCATATGCGCTAAGAAATGCTTATTGAATTTAAAATATTATTTTCTGTGCGGCCGTTTATCAAAAATTGAGAGATGGCCAGTCGTCGGCTTCTGCCCCCATGCCACTAGTGCTGGGGTGTTCGGGATAAACCTGAGCGCTCTTTTTCCCATGGTTGGGTCCTTCGAGGGAGGCGCTCAGCACAACGAACCAGGCAATCGGACTATAATGCTTGAACACTCTCACTTAGCCATAGAACTTTATAATTTTAAATTTCGACAAAGCCCCTAGTTCGGAAGACCGAGTTCGGGGCGCTATCCACGCCTTGGCCGGGGTTATCCAGCTCCTCGCTCGAAGCGGCATAAGCCTTTAGGGACTCGAAAAACCTCTCGAACAGGGACCGGTCTCTCGCCTCATCATGACAGTTAGTTTTAGCTTTCTCCACTGAGGTGCTTAACCCAGCTCAATCGGGGCACAATCGCAGTGGTTCTCCTAGTGCTACCTTAGCCGATAGAGCGGAACGTAAGGCACCAAAACATAGGAGCCGGGCAAACCCAACTATTGACCCAAGTCATGATTCGGAGCCGATGCATATAGTGCTATAAGTTCGGGGTGCCGCACTTGTGAAAGTGTACGGACTTCTCACACCATATTAAAGGGTACTGAAGCCCCTGGCGTACTTGTCGTACCATAGTGTACGGGTGCAACATGTCATTAATGAACATATATAAAAGAGAGTAATGCAAAAAATAGACAAAAAGCTATGCATTGTTTATAGAGAGGCTATTTATCAAAGCCGAACGATACAAATAGTGCGGTAAGCAAAAGATATTTGACTATTCAGTATGTCCTGGCCAGGGGCAGGCCGCGGAATTGTATTTAAAATAGGTATACTGCTCGTAATAGAGACCACCTGGGAGTTCCATAATGCGGCATGGCTTGTCTGCCTCCCTGGATCTTGCATCGTTTGTGCGGCAGTCGAATTGCTGAACAGGTCGTCCGAAGTATGGAGTCCTGAAAGTAAGAAAAAACTAAAAAAAGAATCCGGCAGCCCCTAGTACATTTTAAGCCGTATTTTGGGCATGCCGTTATTGTGCCCCTTCCCCTGTGCCCATGGTATTTCAAGGGCGTAGTTATGTAAGCGAGGTACTGGTTTCGCTATGTCGCGAAAGCTGGGGTTGGGGCCGCATTGCTACCTTGCTCAGAGGGTGCCAGGCGGTCCTGCCATGGGTTACTCTGGGCGCGCTTGGCAGTGTCTGGTTTTTTAATGGCTGGACTGGAGAATTGCCTGAGAAGGCTACTTTGTACCTCCACTCCGAGAGCCGCCGTATGCTCCTCCGTACGGAGGGAGCGTTCGGTGTTTCCGTTGACCGTCATTACTCCTCGAGGGCCTGGCATCTTGAACTTGAGATATGCGTAGTGCGGCACCGCATTGAATTTTGCGAATGCGGTTCGTCCGAGCAGGGCATGGTAGCCACTGCGAAACGGGACTATATCGAAGATTAACTCTTCGCTTCGGAAATTGTCCGGGGATCCGAAGACCACGTCAAGTGTTACTGAGCCTGTACAGTTGGCTTCTACACCTGGTATAACGCCTTTAAAGGTCGTTCTTGTGGGCTTAATCCTTGAGAGATTTATACCCATTTTTCGCACTGTATCCAGATAAAGCAGGTTCAGGCTACTGCCGCCGTCCATGAGAACCAATGCGGCGAAGCCGCCATGACGGATGCTAGTGGGATGGTCCCTTCGATCAAAAGTGATCAGGCAGGAGGACCATGGGTTGAATTTTGGGGTGACTGGCTCTATCGCGTATACGTCCCGTAGCGCACGCTTCCGCTCCCGCTTGGGAATGTGGGTTGCGTATATCATGTTCACCGTCCGCACTTGTGGGGGAAAGCCCTTCTATCCATTGTTGTTCGGCGGCTTAGGCTCCTCGTCGTCGTTGTGCAGCACCTTGTCTCTGTTTTTGGCCCTTAACTTTCCTACCTGCTTGAACACCCAACAATCCCTGTTAGTGTGATTGGCTAGCCTTTCGGGGGTGCCATGTATCTGGCACAAGCGATCGAGTATTCGGTCCAAACTGGACGGGCCCTGAGTATTCTTTTTGAATGGCTTTTTCCGCTGACCGGATTTATAGCCTTTGAATCCGGCATTGATTGCTGTGTCTTCATTGCTGTCGCTGTTAACGCGGCGTTTTTGCTTATTCCGACGTGTCCTGCCACTTTTGTCCTTGGTATCCGAATTACCAGGGTTCTTAGATAAGTTGTTACTGTGAGCTAGCCAGCTGTCTTCTCCCGCGCAAAAGCGGGTCATGAGTGTCGTGAGGGCTGCCATGGATTTCGGCTTTTCCTGTCCCAGGTGCCGGGCAAGCCACTCGTCGCGGATGTTATGCTTGAAGGCTGCTAGGGCCTCTGCGTCCGGACAGTCGACTATCTAGTTTTTCTTTGTTAGGAACTGTGTCCAGAATTGTCTGGCCGATTCTTCTGGCTGCAGAATTATGTGGCTTAAGTCGTCGGCATCCGGCGGTCGCACGTAAGTGCCCTGGAAGTTGTCAAGGAATGCGGCTTCCAGGTCCTCCCAAGAACCGATTGAGTCTGCTGGCAAGCTGTTAAGCCAATGCTGGACCGGTCCTTTAAGTTTGAGAGGGAGGTATTTGATGGCATGTAGATCATCGCCGCGTGCCATGTGGATGTGAAGGAGATAATCCTCGATCCATACCGCCGGATCTGTTGTGCCATCATATGATTCGATGTTTACGGGTTTGAAACCCTCTGGGATATTATGATCCATTGATTCATTCGTGAAGCATAGCGGGTGTGCGGCGCCTCTGTACTGGGCTATATCACGAAGCAGCTCGGAAGAGCTATGTCTGTTGTGTTCGGCCCGGCCGGATTTGTTGTATCCGGAGTGAAGATCATTGTCACATGCCGTAGGGAGCCTGCATGATCCGTAGATCGATCTTGTTTGTCTTGCCTTATCCTCCAGTATGTCTCGCAGGTCGGGCGCATTTTCCCGTGCCTTAGTTGAGCGGCGTCAGGGCATGGCTTGGGTGGAGGGCCGAGAGGCCTCTCTGTCGCGGCCACGAAGTGGCCGGTCTGCCATGTCATGCGCTGGTGATGTAGGTACTTCCTCCTCTGATCGGGGTAGCGGCCTGCACTTCGGGTAACTCTTGGAGGGGCGTTCGAGTTCGTACTCTTCGGCCGCAAGGACTTCAGTCCATCTGTCAGCTAGCAAATCTTGTGCAGCTCTAAGCTGTTGCTGCTTTTTCTTGAGGCTGCTTGCCGTGGCTAAAAGCCTGCGTTTAAAACGCTCTTGTTCGGCGGGGTCTGATGGTATGACGAATTCGTCGTCATCGAGGCTTGCCTCGTCTTCGGAGGGAGGCGTATAGTTATCATCCTCAACCTCTCGGTCTGCCGCTCTCTCATGAGGGCTGGCTTCTCCATCTTCCTGTGCCGAATCTTGCTGAGGTGGGTGTTCTTCGGCGCTATCCGGGGTAGTATTATCTCCCGTGCCGGAATCACCGTTTTTGCTTTGGCGGGATTTAGAGCGGCGCCGCGGACGCCGGCGCTTCGGCTGTTTCTTGGGGGCGTCATCCCCCATTGTTCCATTGCCATCTCCATCTTTTGGAGTATCCACCATATATATGTCATATGACGAGGTGGCCTTCCAGCGCCCTACAGGTGCTGGTTCCTGTTCGTCTCCTACATCGTCGTCTATGCCGTCGATGTCTTCAGAGCTGAAGTCAGGCATGTCAGTTAGATCATCGACAATGGCTACAGAGTGGGTGGTGGGTGGGCTTTGAATTTCCTCATTGTCCGTATTCCACCCTCGCTGACCATAGTCCGGCCAGGGCTCTCCTGATAAAGAGAAAGACTTAAGAGAATTCAGGATGTTGCCAAAAGGCGAATGCTGAAAGATGTCTATGGTGGTGAACTCCGTTATCGGCGCCCAATCAGATTCGATTGGCAGGGGCGCGGGGGGTTCGGAGTCCGGGGAGGAGTCTGGATTCTCGGAGTCATGGGTAGTGCAGAGTGCGGGGCTAGCGTTCGGCTCGATTGCTTTCGGGGTCGCAGCCCATGAGGTGACGTCCAACCGTTCATCCTCGATTGGCGCAATAGGCTCCAAGTTAGGGGTCGGAACCGATGCGTGTGCGGCCTCCAGGACACTGTCCGGGGGCAGAGCTAGATCGTGCCCCTCGAGATAGTGCGGCGCGCTTGGCCGTGGCTCGAACCCTTCGAAGATCAAGTCTCCGCGGATGTCAGCCAGGAAGTTTAAGCTTCCAAACCTGACTTGATGGCCAGGGGCGTAGCTTTCGATCTGCTCCAGGTGGCCGAGCGAATTGGCCCGCAGAGCAGAGCCGCTGAAGACGAAGATTTGTCCGGGGAGAAAAGTCTCACCCTGGACCGTATCGTTGTTGATCAAAAAAGGAGCCATCGGGCCTAAAGGCGACGACACAGAGGAACTCTCAATGAAAGCACCAATGTCAGTGTCAAAACCGGCGGATCTCGGGTAGGGGGTCCCGAACTGTGCGTCTAGGCCAGATGGTAACAGGAGACAAGGGACACGATGTTTTTTACCCAGGTTCGGGCCCTCTCTATGGAGGTAATACCCTACTCCTGCTTGATTAATATTGATGATATGGGTAGTACAAGAGTAGATCTACCACGAGATCAAGGAGGCTAAACCCTAGAAGCTAGCCTATGGTATGATTGTTGTGTATGGAGTTGATTGCCTACGGACTACAACCCTCCGGTTTATATAGGCACCGGATAGGGTTAGGGTTACATAGAGTCGGTTACAATGGTAGGAGATCTTGAATATCCGCATCGCCAAGCTTGCCTTCCAAGCCAAGGAAAGTCCCATCCGGACACGGGACGAAGTCTTCAATCTTGTATGTTCATAGTCTACGAGTCCGGCTGAAGGTATAGTCCGGCTACCCGAACACCCCCTAATCCAGGACTCCCTCAGTCCCCAAGAGGAGGATAGCAGAAAGTACACTTCCTAATGAGCAGGATAAAGATACTGGCCAAATCAGGGCTGACAATAGTCGAGGTTATAGCAATATGCATAATGCGGGGAGTGTAGTCGCTTCAATATCGGGGGAAGCCCATGTGGCATTACAACGGGGAAGACGATGCCACCTGCTGCGGTCGTAAAGGTCCGGACTCCGCCACGGCTCTGGCAAGGATATTGTCCGATTTGTATAAAGGAGAAGAAGAAGAATTTCTTCATATTAAACCGCGGGATGGTTTTCCCATGTACAACCCCCCAAGCTGGGTAAGTCGTCACTCTTTCCCCCGCTCCATTCATTCCGGCGTCCTTCGTTATGATTATTTAACTCGATATTTCCGAGCAGGAACTAAGGAGGGCCGCAAAAGGATTCGACAGCCCCTCCCCGCAGCCAGAGGACCCCGGAAGGGCCTTAGATCCAGGACTTGAAGAAGATCCGGATATTACTGTGGAGCTCGTCAACGGGATATTTTATCAGGCCAGATGCGATGGGGCCTCGGTGGCTATTGTGGCCAACTATCCCGGACTGCTACCTGCATCGCGTGTAAGCAAAGCCGAAACCATATCTTCTGAAAATGACTCCTTTATGATGCCATGCCTCATGCTTAAAGCATCGCATTTCTATAGAGACGACCATCGGAATGCAGCGCCAAGCCCCTGGGGGCTCGTCGGCAAAGGGCGTCCGGATCGGGCAGGCTTAAGAGGAAGGCGGTTAGGGCCGAAACGCCGTTACAGAGGTATGGTAAAAACCTGCTCTGTGATTATTTGTGTTTGAAATGTAACAGCGTCCTTGGTGTTCTGGCAGAAAGAGGAGTCGCCGGACTATATCCGGAGACCCTGCCGATCACGCCTCCACGAGCCGGATTCCAGAACCGGCTTCGAGAGAGGAGGCCAATGCGGGGCCGGGGACGGATTGCCCTCCGATAGAGGATGGGAAAATGCTCTCTGCCACGAATTCGGAAGTAGAGAGTGCTATGAACCATTGGCGCCGACGGGCCGTACTTCACAATAACATCTTTTCCGAAGAGTCTTTTAATGCTTTCAATTCGGGGGATGCATACATTCGAGCTGCTCAAGGCGGGCTCGCCTGAGCGATGGACCAATATGCCAAAGATATACGGGTAAGAAAATTTGATAAGCATATATAGCAGTAGCCCCTGAGACTTGAAACGGTTGGAACAATTATTTTAAGGATCATTTCATGCGCAGGTCCTTATAGATAAGAATACCCAATTGTCTCAAGAGCTGGAGGAGTGCAATACCCAGCTGAGGGCCACTGTTGCCCAACTAGAGGAGTCCTAGAAGGCCTCATATGGTAACATATGTCTCGATAGAGAAATGTTATTGAAATGTACCAGTTAGTAATTGGCTTGTTTGATAAATCTAATAGAAAATTCTGCGGACAATCCCGGAGAGAATCCGGAGATCCTAGGAGAGAGCGAGTCATATCTCCAAAGGCAGCCAAAAGCTGGCGAGCGTGTTCTTACGCAAGTTAGGCGGGAGAAGAACGATCTTCAAGATGCCAATGTCTGGCTGGGCGTCGAATTAGGAGATGTTCGCGCTCAGCTGGTAGACTCCGTGAAGGAGAACAGAAGGATTCATCGCGACATTTATGGTAAGTGCCTAGACGAACTGTAATACAGCTCAGCGAGGAAGCATATTGAAAGAGTTTATATCTGTAGGTATGTTGACGGGCCGCCCTGAAGAGGAGATGCCCGCGTCTGCAGGTGATTTACCGCAAGAACTCTCACAGCTGCACGAGCGAGCTCAGCAAGTGATGCAGGGTATTGCCCAGGCCTTGTGGCCATCCACCTCCCTGCCAAAAGGCATGGGGGAGCTCGTGGATGTGCTCCAAGGAGCACGGCGGCGCTTCCGATTATGGAAGATGTCAGCCTGCCGACAAGGTGCAAGGGAAGTCCGGGCCATGGTGAAGACCCACTATACCAAGCTTGACCCGAGCCATATGGCCGAAGTCGGACGGCGGGGCCAGATGGGCAAGAAATTCCCATGAGTCTGGTGTATGACCAGGTAGCGTTAGCCGCAAAGTACTCCCAACAGGATCGTAAGCTAGCTAGCCTGTTGGACGGTATAGAGGAAGAATACAATCAGTCCAAGTGACTATGTAATTCAATGGACATATGTAGTCCCTAGCCGGATTAAAGATCATTTGTCATGGAGGACCTTTTCACTTCAGCCCCCGGATCCGACAGTCCGGGGTGTATCCGAATACCCGCTTAGTTATACAGAACCGGGGTATGCGTGGAAACCAGGCGTAGGGGTCATAAGTGCTTGAACAGACAAGTACCCAACTAGTTATGTTATATTACATGGATAGTAAGAACCATCTTCCAGGGAGAATAGTTCCGGTATGGGTTCCTTTCCCTGGGTATGCATGCATCGATGTACATGTCCGGACTGCGAACAGAGACGCAGGATACAAAACTTCTGGGGGTTCACGTTGTAATAAATGAAAGAAACTTCTTTTGTTCCCCGACCGAATATTCCCTCAAGAACGCTAGCTTTCGGCTTAGCCCAGTCTGAGGTACACATCCGGCTCAACCGGCAGTGACAATTGCAGAGGTGCTCCCCTTATGCCCTAGTCGAATTAACAGGAACGTAGGGCATAAACACAAGAGCCAGGCAACCCAGCATGGCCACATCTTAAGTCATATCGATGCATATAATGGAGAAGAAAAGGTACATATGGAAAAAAGAACGCATATGTGATAGGCAAGAAGCCCTGAAAGTAATTCTATTTAGCTTCCGTATAGGAAGCCCCCAGGTATGGTTTACACACATAGTGCGGCCGGAGTGATTCGAGCATCCGTACTGTACTGAGTACTTTGTGTGAAGAAGAAAAAAGGGGTGAGAAAGGAAAAAAGGGGAGTAACATAATTAAAAGTGGCGGGGGTAAGGAGACGAACACTAAGTTCTGCGCTAGGCGTAGAATCTCCGGAGTCTGGCCGCATTCCATGGGTTTGGCTCGAGTGTGTTATCGGATGCATTACGTAGGCGGTACACTCCACCGGTGAGAACTTTATCAATAATGAAGGGACCCTCCCACTTAGGTTTGAGCATGTCCTTCTTCTTCTCCGGTAGGCGTAGAACGAGTTCGCCAATATTATAAGTTTTGGCCCGCACTTCTCTGCTTTGATATCGTCGAGCCTGCTGCTGATAGAAGGCGGAACGGGCTTTTGCAACGTCGCGCTCCTCCTCCAGGGCGTCTAAGTTGTCCTGCCGATCTAACTCGGCTTCCTTCTCTTCGTACATGCGCACGCGAGGTGAGTCATGGATTATGTCGCAGGGTAGTACCACTTCTGCGCCGTACACCATAAAAAATGGTGTGTATCCGGTGGTGCGATTCGGCGTGGTCCATAGCCCCCAGAGCACGGAGTCGAGCTCCTCGACCCAGTGCATGTCCGATTCTGTCAAGGACCGCACTAGTCTGGGTTTGATGCCGCTCATGATGAGACCGTTTGCATGTTTGACCTGGCCATTTGTTTGGGGATGGTAGACGGAGGCGTAATCAAGCTTTATGCCGATGTTGCCGCACCAAGTTTTCACTTCATCGGTTGTGAAGTTTGAGCCGTTGTTAGTGATGATGCTGTGGGGAATGCCGTAACGGTGTACACCCTCGGATATAAAGTCTATCGCTGGTCCAGATTCGGCCGTTTTAACTGGTTTGGCTTCTATCCATTTGGTGAACTTGTCCACCATGACCAATAAGTACTTTTTCTTATGGCTTCCCCCTTTAAGAGGTCCGACCATATCCAGCCCCCAGACCACGAAGGGCCAAGTAATGGGGATTGTTTGGCGAGCGGTAGGGGGCATGTGACTCTGATTGGCAAAGAGCTGGCAACCGACGCAATGTTGGACAAGGTCCTGTGCGTCTGCTTGGGCTGTCGGCCAATAAAAACTTGTACAGAAGACCTTGCTGACAAGTGCCCTAGCCGCAGCGTGGTGCCCGCCGAGTCCGGCATGGATTTCAGCCAAGAGCTGTCGCCCTTCCTCTTCGGAGATGCATCTTTGCAGCACTCTGGTCGCGCTTTTCTTATAGAGTTCTCCCTCATGGACTTTGTAGGCCTTGGAACGCCGCACAATACAACGTGCTTCATTTTGGTACTCGGGGAGCTCCTCCCTATTTAGGTAGGCCAGGAAAGGCTCGGTCCAGAAGGCGATTACAGCCATGATTTCATTGGCCAAAGACGTTGTTTCGGTGGCGGAGCCTCCGATTACGTCAGACGTTATTTCGGTGCCGGACTCTCCTTCCCATACCACGGATGCCTTGAACAGCCTTTCCAGGAATATGTTAGGTGGGATGGGGTCGCTTTTAGCGCCGATGCGGGCGAGGATATCCGTCGCTTGGTTGTTTTCTCGAGCCACATGGTGGAATTCGAGCACCTCGAACCGAGCTGACATTTTGAGGACGGCATTGCGGTAGGCCGCCATTTTCGGATCCTTGGCATCAAAGTCTCTGTTGATTTGTGATATTGCGAGGTTTGAATCCCCGCGCACCTCCAGGCGTTGAATTCCCATAGAGACTGCCATCCGAAGACCATGCAACAGAGCCTCGTATTCGTCTGCGTTGTTGCAGTCTGTGTATATTATTTGGAGTACGTACTGGACCGAGTCTCCGGTGGGGGAAGTCAGGACTACACCTACCCCCAATCCGGCCAGCATTTTAGAGCCATCGAAGTGCATGATCCAATTGGAGTACGCGCCGTACTCTTTAGGGAGTTCGGCTTCTGTCCGTTCAGCGACGAAGTCAGCCAATACTTGCGACTTAATGGACCGCCGTGGTTTGTATGTTATGTCAAACGGGAGGAGCTCGATGGCCCATTTAGCGATCCGTCCCGTAGCGTCGCGGTTGTTTATTATGTCGTTGAGTGGTACTTCGGAGGCCACCATAATAGAACACTCTTGAAAGTAGTGTCGTAGCTTCCGGGATGCCTTGAAGACCGCGTATGCTATCTTTTGACAATGCGGGTATCGGGATTTGCATGGGGTGAGGACCGTGGACACGTAGTATACCGGCTTTTGGAGCGGGAATTTGTGTCCGTCTGCTTCTCGTTTGACGACGAGCACTGCGCTTACAACTTGATGTGTTGCGGCTATGTATAATAGCATGGGTTCGCCAATATTTGGCGCTGTCAGGACTACATTACTGGCCAATAAGGTCTTTATTTCATCAGTCCGACCGCGGCTGCGTCCATCCACATGAAGTGTTCGGTGCGTCAAAGAAGGAGGTAAAGAGGTAGTGCCTTTTCTCCTAATCGGGAGATAAAATGGCTTAAAGCAGCCACGCATCCAGCTAGTTACTAGATATGCTTGAGGTCTGTTGGGATAGCCAACTACGATAGAGCTCGGATTTTTGCCGGGCTTGCTTCAATTCCTCTATTGGAAACGATGAAGCTGAGCAACTGCCCGGAGGGTACGCCGAAAAACATTTTTCCGGGTTTAGCTTGATATCGTATGTTCGGAGGTTATCGAACATAAGCCTCAAGTCATCTATTAGAGTTTCGACGTGTCTTGTTTTTATGACCACGTCATCCACATATGCGTCCACTGTTTTGCCGATTTGCTTTTCTAGGCATGTTTGAATCATGCGTTGATAGGTTGCACCGGCGTTTTTAAGCCCGAAAGGCATAGTGTTGAAGCAGAAAGGACCATATGGTGTTATGAAGGCCATTGCGGCTTGGTCGGACTCTACCATCTTTATTTGATGGTATCCGGAGTATGCGTCGAGGAAACACAGTGAGTCGTGTCCTGCGGTTGCGTCGATGATTTGGTCGATGCGAGGGAGGGATGCATGAGAGTAAGAACATAGTAAGGCAAAGGTATTAGGGATGCCCAGTCCCGAAATCAAAAATGAATTTACTTTATGTTGTCAAATAATAAATTCCTGGGAAAGTGTAACGCATTAAGTTCATAAGAACGGAGTAACGCATTAAGCAAGATGACATGATGTAGAGGGATAAACTCAAGCAATATGATATAAACCCCATCTTGTTATCCTCGATGACAACAATACAATACGTGCCTTGCAACCCTCTCTGTCACTGGGTAAGGACACCGCAAGATTGAACCCAAAGCTAAGCACTTCTCCCATGGCAAGAAAGATCAATCTAGTAGGCCAAACCAAACTGATAATTTGAAGAGACTTGCAAAGATAACTCAATCATACATAAAAGAATTCAGAGAAGATTCAAATATTATTTATATATAAACTTGATCATAAACCCACAATTCATCGGATCTTGACAAACACACCACAAAAAGAGTTTACATCGAATATATCTCCAAAAGAGAGGGGGAGAACATTGTATTGAGATCCAAAAAGAGAGAAGGAGCCATCTAGCCAATAACTATGGACCCGTAGGTCTGTGTTAAACTACTCACAACTCATCGGAGGGCAAGGATGTTGATCTAGAAGCCCTCCATGGTCGATTCCCCCTCCGGCAAAGTGCCGGCGAAGGCTCCAAGATGAGATCTCGCAGATACAGAAGGTTACGGTGGTGGAAATTGTGTTTCGTCCTCCTCCTGGATGTTTTCGTGGTACGTAGGTATATATAGGAGGAAGAAGTACGTCGGTGGCCGCCCGAGGGTCCCACGAGACAGGGGGCGCTCCCTATAGGGGGGGCCTCCTATCTCGCGGGAGCCTCGGCTGCTTCTTGACTTGCACTCCAAGTCCTCTGGATCACGTTCGTTCCAAAAATCACGCTCCCAAAGGTTTCATTCGGTTTGGACTCCATTTGATATTCCTTTTCTACGAAATACTGAAATAGGAAAAAAAACAGCAATATGGGATGGGCCTCTGGTTAGTAGGTTAGTCCCAAAAATGATATAAATGTGTAAAATAAAGCCCAAAAACATCCAAAAGGGGTAATATAATAGCATGGAACAATAAAAAATTATAGATACGTTGGAGACGTATCAAGCATCCCCAAGCTTAATTCCTGCTCGTCCTCGAGTAGGTAAATGATAAAAAAGAAATTTTTGATGTGGAATGCTACCTAGCATAATTTATAATGTAATTTTCTTTATTGTGGCATGAATGTTCAGATCCAAAATGATACAAAATAAAAGTTCATATTGACATAAGAAATAGTAGTACTTCAAGCATACTAATCAAAGCAATCATGTCTTCTGAAAATAACATGGCCGAAGAAAGTTATCCCTACAAAATCATACAGTCTGGATGTTGCTCTATCTTCATCACACAAAGTATTTAATCATGCACAACCCCGATGACAAGCCAAGCAATTGTTTCATACTTTAATAGTCTCAAACTCTTTCAACTTTCACGCAATACATGAGCGTGAGCCATGGACATAGCACTATATGTGGAATAGAATGGTGGTTGTGGAGAAGACAAAAAAAAGGAGAAGATAATCTCACATCAACTAGGCGTATCAACGGGCTATGGAGTTTCCCATTAATAGATATCAATGTGAGTGAGTAGGGATTGCCATGCAATGGATGAACTAGAGCTATAAATATATGAAAGCTCAACAAAAGAAACTAAGTGGGTGTTCATCCAACTTGCTTGCTCACGAAGACCTAGGGCACTTTTGAGGAAGCCCATCATTGGAATATACAAACCAAGTTCTATAATGAAAAATTCCCACTAGTATATGAAAGTGACAACATATGAGACTCTCTATCATGAAGATCATGGTGCTATTTTGAAGCACAAGTGTGGAAAAGGAGATAGTAGCATTGTCCCTTCTCTCTTTTTCTCTCATTTTTTTATTTTATTTTTTATTTTTTTATTTTTTTTTTCTTTCTTTGGGCTTTTCTTTTTTTCTTTTCTTTTTGGCCTTTATCTTTTTCTTTTTTTCTTTCTTTTTGTAAAGTCCGAAGTCTCATCCCGACTTGTGGGGGAATCATAGTCTTCATCATCCTTTCCTCACTAGGACAATGCTCTAATAATGAAGATCATCACAGTTTTATGCATTTACAACTCAAGAATTACAACTTAAAGCTTGAACAAGGTATGACTCTATATGAATGCCTCCGGCGGTGTACCGGGATATGCAATGAATCAAGAGCGACATGTATGAAAATTATGAAGGTGGCCTTGCCACAAATACAATGTCAACTACATGATCATGCAAAGAGAAATATGACAAAAGTAATGTGTGTCATATGAACGGAACGGTGGAAAGTTGCATGGCAATATATCTCGGAATGGCTATGGAAATGCCATAATAGGTAGGTATGGTGGCTGTTTTGAGGAAGGTATATGGTGGGTGTATGGTACCGGCGAAAGTTGCACGGTACAAGAGAGGCTATCAATGGTGGAAGGGTGAAAGGGTGCGTATAATCCATGGACTCAACATTAGTCAAAAGAACTCACATACTTGTTGCAAAAATTTAGAAGTCATCAAAAACCAAAGCACTACACGCATGCTCCTAGGGGGATAGATTGGTAGGAAAACACTATCGCTCGTCCCCGACCGCCACTCATAAGGAAGACACTCAATAAATAAAATTGTGCTCCAACTTCATCACAAAGAGATTCACCATACGTGCATGCTACGGGAATCACAAACTTCAACACAAGCATTCTTTAAATTCATAATCACCCAACTAGCATGACTTTAATATCACTACTTCCATATCTCAAAACAATTATCAAGCATCAAATTGATCATAGCATCCAATTCACTTTCTATGATAGTTTTTATTATACCCAACTTGGATGCTCATCATTATAGGACCAAATTTGTAACCATAGCAAATACCATGCTATTCTAAAAGACTCTCAAAAAGATATAAGTGAAGCATGAGAGACTAGTAATTTCTTCAAAATTAAGACACCACCGTGCTCTAAAAGATATAAGTGAAGCACTAGAGCAAAAACTATCAAGCTCAAAAGATATAAGTGAAGAACATAGAGTATTCTAGCAAATTCTAATCAAATAGGCTTCTCCCTAAGAGGTGTGTACAGGAAGGATGATTGTGGTAAACTAAAAACCAAAGACTAATAATACACAATGCTCCAAGCAAAACACATATCATGTGGCGAATAAAAATATAGCTCCAAGTAAAGTTACCAGTGAATGAGGATGAAAGAGGGGATGCCTTCCCGGGGCATCCCCAAGCTTAGGCTTTTGGCTATCCTTGAATATCTTGGGGTGCCTTTGGAATCCCTAAGCTTGGGCTCTTGCCACGCTTTATTCCATAGTCCATGAAAGTGCGTTATATCGACTAGAGGGGGGGTGAATAGGCGATTTTTATGAAAGTCTTCAAAACGTGGAAGTTATGAAGACAAACGACCGAAATAAACCTATTACCCTGCAGCAGAAGGTAGACTACACTAGGCAAGCCATAGTCAAGTATTCAATAGAGTGAAAGCACAATGACTAAGAGCATCAATGTAGTAAGGATCAGGTAGGAAGAAATTATGAAGCCAAACAGAACACGCAGTCACTCAGTGAAGATAAAAGATAGTGCAATCATACAATGTCTTCAGAAGGAGTAACAGTACGTAAAGAGAAGGGAAGGATGAAACCAGTGACTTGTTGAAGACAATGATGTGTTGGACAATTCCAGTTGCTGTGACAACTGTACGTCTGGTTAGGGCGGCTAGGTATTTAAACCTGAGGACACACAGTCCCGGACACCCAGTCCTGAACACGCAGCTCAGGACACCCAGTCCTCACCGTATTCCCCTTGAGCTAAGGTCACACAGACCTCTCCCAATCACTCTGGTAAGTCTTTAAGGTAGACTCCCAAACCTTCACAGACTTCGTTCACCGGCGATCCACAATGTCTCTTGGATGCTCAGAACGCGACGCCTAACCGGCTGGAGGATGCACAGTCCTCAAGTGTAATCAGCCTTCAGATCACACAGACAAGAAGACTTAAGTGATGCCTAATTCTCTTTGGCTCTGGGTGGTTAGGGCTTTATCCTCGCAAGGAATTCTCTCTCAAATGCTTCGAGGTGGGTTGCTCTCAAACGACAAAAGCCGTACATTAACTCTGAGCAGCCAACCGTTTATGGTTGTAGGGGGTGGGCTATTTATAGCCACAAGGCAACCCGACCTGATTCGTCCGAAATGACCCTGGGTCACTAAGGAACTGAGACGTGTTCCAACGGTCAGATTTCAAACTCAAACGGCAACTTTACTTGGGCTACAAGCAAAGCTGACTTGTCCGACTCTGGACAAGATTCGCTCTCATAGTCTTCATTCGAAGACATAGGTTTTGTTTAAGCATCACTTCGGTCATTCTGAATGGTTCTCTTGGACCCCACTTAACAGTACGGTGGTTCCTATGACTCAACAAAGAAGAAAAGGAACTATGAAAGATCTAAGTCTTTGAGCTCCATAGGCTTCATGCGATGTCTTCTCTTGTCATAGTCTTCAATGTGAATGTCTTCATATACCACCTTTGACTTCAATGTCTTCATACATTTTTAGGGGTCATCTCTTGTAGGAAAACCGAATCAATGAGGGACTTCTACCTGTGTTATCCTGCAATTCTCACAAACACATTAGTCCCTCAACTAGGTTTGTCGTGAATACTCCAAAACCAACTGGGGGTGGCACTAGATGCACTTACAATCTCCCCCTTTTTGGTGATTGATGACAAACTAGTTGAAGTTTTCAACGGGGAATATAATATGTGAAATTGTAAAGGATAAGGAATTGTCTTCATAAGTTGCAAGGGCTCCCCCTGAAGATGTGCATATAAGTAATTTGCTTTTGGAATGCAAATGCACAT
Source organism: Triticum urartu (assembly GCF_003073215.2). Taxonomy (NCBI): domain Eukaryota; kingdom Viridiplantae; phylum Streptophyta; class Magnoliopsida; order Poales; family Poaceae; genus Triticum; species Triticum urartu. Next base: position 41,932 of record NW_024112606.1, on the reverse strand, counting down.
GGCAGGTTGTGCTTGTGGAGATCCTCTTCAACTTATGATGACAATCCACTATGCATGTGAAGGTATGTGAAGATAATGATATGCATAATGGAAAATGGACGTCTGCAAAATGATCTAAGTGCGGAATTTATCGTCGCACATGCGGAATTTATCATTGCATCAGAAGGTGGCAAATAAGTAGCAGACGACCATTTAGTTTTAAGTGTTACAACTCAAAGAACCAAATGTATCAAAGAGATAATTGTAAACACGAAGCAAAATATAAAGCACCCGCCCATATGGACCCGATTGAAGACTATCAAACTCAGCTTCTCCCCCTTTTGTCAGTAAGGACCATTATTGGAAAATTCCAGAAAAATTCTTTGTATGCAAGGATGCATATGCATAATTTGTCTTTCAAGCTCAACTACAAGCATAGCGATGGCATCCGCAAGACTACTAGTTCTATGAAGAATAGAACCACCCATAGAAGGTAAAGCACCAGCACAACTGAAGAAATCTTGAATAACACCCTTTCCAATGATATTACCACTACCGATTCGAAACTTTTTAGTATGCAAGATAGGGGGTTCTTCAGCCGGAGCATCAGAATTTTCCATGTTATCATGGTTGTCCATATCGACGATAATCTCCCAAATTTCAGACATAGCAACAAACAAAAACAAGGGGGGAAGAAAGCGAGCGAAAGAGAGGAGGAGATAGGGAAAGAGTGGGCGGATAAAACGGCAAGGGTGAAGTGTGGGAGAGGAAAACGAGAGGCAAATGGCAAATAATGTAAATGCGAGGGAGATGGGTTTGTGATGGGTACTTGGTATGTCTTGACTTGAGCGAAGACCTCCCCGGCAACGGCGCCAGAAATCCTTCTTGCTACATCTTGAGCTTGCGTTGGCTTTCCTCGAAGAGGAGAGGGTGATGCAGCAATAGTAGTGTAAGTATTTCCCTTAGTTTTTGAGAACCAAGATATCAATCCAGTAGGAGGCTCCTCAAAAGTCCCACGCACCTACACCAACAAACAAAGAACTTGCAACCAACGCAATAAAGGGCTTGACAATCCCTTCATGGCCACTTGCGGAAGTGAGATCTAATAAAGATAGTAAGATAAGATAAATATATTTTTGGTATTTTATACTATAGATGCAAAAAGTAAAGATGCAAATAAAGGTAGATTGGAAGCAAATATGATAAGAGATAGATCCGGGGGCCATAGGTTTCACTAGTGGCTTCTCTCAAGATAGCATAAGTATTACGGTGGGTGAACAAATTACTGTCGTGCAATTGATATAAAAGAGAATAATTATGAGATTATCTAGCATGATCATGTATATAGGCATCACGTCCAAAACAAGTAGACCGACTCCTGCCTGCATCTACTACTATTACTCCACACATCGACCGACTCCTGCCTGCATCTAGAGTATTAAGTTCATAAGAACCGAGTAACGCATTAAGCAAGATGACATGATGTAGAGGGATAAACTCAAGCAATATGATATAAACCCCATCTTGTTATCCTCGATGGCAACAATACAATACGTGCCTTGCAACCCTTTCTGTCACTGGCTAAGGACACCGCAAGATTGAACCCAAAGCTAAGCACTTCTCCCATGGCAAGAAAGATCAATCCAGTATGCCAAGCCAAACTGATAATTCGAAGAGACTTGCAAAGATAACTCAATCATACATAAAAGAATCCAGAGAAGATTCAAATATTATTAATATATAAACTTGGTCATAAACCCAAAATTCATCGGATCTCGACAAACACACCGCAAAAAGAGTTTACATCGAATAGATCTCCACAAGAGAGGGGGAGAACATTGTATTGAGATCCAAAAAGAGAGAAGAAGCCATCTAGCTAATAACTATGGACCCGTAGGTCTGTGGTAAACTACTCACAACTCATTGGAGGGGCAAGAATGTTGATGTAGAAGCCCTCCGTGGTCGATTCCCCCTCCGGCAGACTACCGACGAAGGCTCCAAGATGAGATCTCGCGGATACAGAAGGTTACGGTGGTGGAAATTGTGTTTCGTCCTCCTCCTGGTTGTTTTCAGGCTACGTTGGTATATATAGGAGGAAGAAGTATGTCGGTGGCCGCCAGAGGGGCCCACGAGAAAGGGGGCGCGCCCGATATGGGGGGCGCGCCCTCTTATCCCGTGGGAGCCTCGACTGCTTCTTGACTTGCACTCCAAGTCCTCTAGATCACGTTCGTTCCAAAAATCATGCTCCCGAAGGTTTCATTCCGTTTGGACTCCGTTTGATATTCCTTTTCTTCGAAATACTGAAATAGGAAAAACGTCAATATGGGCTGGGCCTCCGGTTAGTAGGTTAGTCCCAAAAATGATATAAATGTGTAAAATAAAGCCCATAAACATCCAAAAGGGGTAATATAATAGCATGGAACAATCAAAAATTATAGATACGTTGGAGACGTATCACTCTAGCACCTCTACAAATCTCTACTTCCCTCCGCAAAGGGCCTTTCTTTTACTTTATGCAATTTTTATTTTTAATTTGAGTCTCCATATTCTCTTATACAACACCAACTAGGGGGCACTATGATCGTACTTGAGCATTGGGTGTAGATAATATGCGAGTGTGGTTCATGAACGGATCAATGATTGAGCATGATGGGCTAGGGATAACTTATTTTAGCATTGATATTTTGGAAGACATGGTTGCTTGTTGGTATGCTTGAGTATTTAAGTCTCATGTCAAAACTAGACTATTGCTTTCAACCATATAAAAGTCCAACTGTCTATGCTACAAAGAAAAGAATATGAAATGAAATGTTAGGCAGCATTCCATATCAAAAATTCTGTTTTTATCATTTACATACTCGAGGACGAGCAGGAATTAAGCTTGGGGATGCTGATACGTCTCCAACAAATATATAATTTTTGATTGTTCCATGTTGTTATATTATCATTCTTGTATGTTTTATAATCATTTATATCATTTTTTGGTACTAACCTAGTCACATAGTGCCAAGTGCCAATTGTTGTTTTTTGCATGTTTTTTACATCACATGAAATCAATATCAAACGGAGTCCAAATGCAGCGAAACTTTTTGTGGTTTTTTTATGGACCAGAAGACATCCAGTGGGCCGAAGAAGCACCTGGGGGGGTGCTCCGAGGGAGCACAACCCACCAGGGTACGCCTGGAGGCCAGGTGCGCCCTGGTGGGTTTTGCCCAGCTCGGTTGCCTTCCGGACCACCTCTTTACTCTATAAATACCCCAATATTCCAGGCGCTTTAAGTTCCAAAACCACCAGATCCAATCTAGACACCATCACGGAGGGGTTCATCATGTCCATTGGTGCCTCTCCGATGTTGCCTGAGTAGTCTTTTGTAGACCTACGGGTCCATAGTTAGTAGCTAGATGGCTTCCACTCTCTCGTTTGATTCTCAATACAATGGTCTCTTGGAGAACCATACGATGTAATTCTTTTTGCAGTGTGTTTGTTGGGATCGGATGAACTTTGAGTTTATGATCAGATCTATGTTTTCATCCATGAAATTTATTTGAGTCTTCTTATATCTCTTATATGCATGATTGCTTATAGCCTCGTATTTTGTCGGTGTACAAAAGTAGGGGCTCTGCTTTTGACCCCTTTACTTGTGCACGGGCAGTCAGAGCCACCTGCCACGGCCACACATAACAGGGGAGGAAAGGGAAGCCGGAGAGAAGCCGAAGGCACAGGACAAACAAAGCAACGACAAGGACCAAGGCCACAAAGATTGGATGGACGAAGCAGGTTTACCCGGCAAGGACCCTTGTCGGGGCAGCTCGCCCACACCAGCTGAGCGAGCCACCTTTGAGCCCACCAACGGTACACAAACGCATTGGGACATGGCTCGGGAGGCACCTCCGTGGTGGCATGCAGATCTTTGTGAAGACAAAGAATAGTCAAGATCAGATGAGGATAGGAAAGCAACAATCCTCACCAAGATCCTTACCGAAGGAATCCACAAGACCCCCGGCAAGATCCTTGCCGGGGACGCCAGCGCGCCACGGAAGGACCCTTGCCGGGCCACCCGGCAAGACCCTTGCTGGGCCACCCGACAAGACCCTTGCCGGAGGCAACAGCAGGGCCACTGCCAGGCCCACACAAGCCAAGTCTCCGCCGCCGTTCGCATGCAGCTGCCGACCCAACCAGCTGGGCAGGCACCTGCGTAGCAACATGCAGCCCGTCATGGAGGCTCCACCACTGCGCCATCTCAGCTGCCTGCCTGCCTACATGGCGCCGCATGCATGGCTGGCCAGGGCGCGTGTCAAAGGAAGGAGGAGCGGCGATGGACGGGACGGGCCTCGCTCCCGTCCCCGATAAAGTGAAGGGACACCTAAGCCTCGCATTAAATGCTCTTTGTCCTGTAATACCAGCGATAAGCTCACAGCATTGTAGCACTTTCCACCTCCTGTGTGCCACTGTGGCATCCCCTTTCGCCTATAAAAGGAGGCCCATGGCGCACGGGAAAAGGATTCAGCTCTTTCGAACCTAGCAGCACCTAGAGCTAGTTCAAGAGCTCAAGAACACTCAACAAAAGCAGGATCGTTGTGTTTTACGCATCTTTGCGGCCCGAACCTGGGTAAATCCCCTTTGTGCTGTCTACTAGTCTCGCTCTTCTCACGATCCCCTTGCCCCGCAACCGTAGTAGGGATTCCAGTGATCCCATAGGTGTCGTTTCCCGCCGACATCTTTGGCGCGCCAGGTAGGGGCGCGCAATTGTGAGAATCGGGTCTAGTGGTAGGCCTAGTAGTTCATCATTGCCACAGCTCCTGCAGAGAAGGCGGCCAAGAAGGCGGCGCTGCCCGTTGGCACGAAGGACGCCGAGGCGGCGACGAGAGAGCTAAGTCATGCTGAATTTTAAGTTTTTCTCCTTAGATATAAGGTTATTATCCTCGACGGTTCGACCTATGTATGGAGAGCCTGTACACGGAGGGGCCCTCCTGCGATCAGCAACGCCTTTGTTCTGTTTCGAGTCCACTCAACAGTTCGAGCGGCCGCGCCAAGAGCGGCAGGGTAGCCTTTCGCCATCGGCAACGCTCTCGGTTCTGACTCGAGTCAAGCTCGACAGATCGAGCGGCCACGCCAAGGGCGGTAAAGTGCTTTGCCCGACAACAAGCACACCCGGCAGGCTAATGAGGATCTGTCCTCAAAGCACCGCCCTGGGTTTACGTGCTGGCAAGCCTACCCGGTCGACGTGGGGTGGACATACAAAGGAAAATCGAACAGGAAAATAACATGAAAAATTTCAGGGGCACTTTAGAGTTATATTACACAAATTGCCGCTGCGGTTCTAACTAAAGATAGCATTGTCTTGGTCATGAACCTGCAGCGGCGACGGAGAACGGGGTGCCTAGTCCCGGCGCTGGCCCTCCAACCTCTTGATTTTGTCGATGCGGCTGAGGATGGGCTGGATATGCTCATTGAGCGCCGCGATGTCGGCATCCCCCGGCAAGCTCTTCAGCACAGCTTCGAAGTCGAGGTATGGGTGCCAGTGCGCAATCTTGGAGAGCACCCTGGTCATGGTCCCTCGGCAGAGTATCCGGGATTCTTCGGCCAGGGAGGCCGCCCGGTTGGAATGAAGCCGCCTCAGGGCCCAGCGACCTTCTCAAAGTATATGGTGAGGTTGGCATTGGGGCTCAGGTTTGCCTCTGGGCGTACCTCATCTCTGGCATCCTCATAATGGCCAGCTAATTAGCGGCCGAGTTTGCAACGACGGCAAGGCGTTCGAGCCAATGTTTCTCGCCCGCCACATGGTCCTTGAGGTTGGCGGTCTCGTTCAGCCGTAGCTGCTTCTCTGTCTCTAGCTCCTTGGTCACGACCCCCTCCTGGGTTCTGGCCTCCGACAGCATCTTGTCGAGATCTCCCAGCTTCAGCTTGAGGTCTCTGATGGAGTTGTTGGCTTCGGAGAGCTCTCTGGCCTTCCTGACGACCTCGCCCTGCGCCTCCGTCAGAGCGCCGTTGAGCGTATTCTTCTCCAGGGCCAGCTTCAAAGCTTGCCCCTCCAGCTCCTTCACCTTGCCGATGTAGACTTGAGCCTAGGCATTGAGTGCTTCCTGATGCCTCTGCTCCAGCTCTTGGGTCCGCTGCACGACGAGCTTTCCTACCTCTTCGTCCTTGCTGCGGAGTGTGGCGGCAAGAGTCTCCTCGCGCGCGGCAAGGTCCTCTTCCTGGGTTTTTAGTGCGGCCTCGTGCTAGGTCCGAGCGGCTTCGGCTTCGTCGGCCAATTTCTTCACCGTCTCCTGGGCCTTCTCGACGTTGGCCAGCTTCAGGGTGAGCTCCACCTCACGGTTTGCCAGCTCGCCCTGGGCGGCCTTTAGCTCGTCCTGGGCCTGGCGGAACCAGTCTTGCGCCTCGGCGATGCGCCCTCCAAAGTCCGCCTCCGCCTTCTCCACCATCGTCCTCCTAGACTTAGCCTTCTCCAGTCGGGCGTCGTGGAGCGCCTGAAGCTTCCGGAAGCTGGACCCATGGCCTGGAGCAGCTCCTCGTCCTGGGAGCCGACGCCACCGCGCCCAGCTCATCGACGACCTTGAGCCCGGCGGTGGCAAGCGCCTCCTCGTTGAACACCTCTCCCTCAAAGGGAGACCTGGTACTTGACGCGCCAAGGAGATGGACGAAGAGGTCGTCGCTTACCCTCAGGTACCTGCCGGAGCCAGAGGCAGCGGAGGAGGAGGGCAGGTCGTCAAATGCCAGCCCCTCGGCAGTGGCCTCACCGGCTTCCCTGGCTGGCCCCTTGCCGGGCTCTTCGGCAGCAATCTTCTCTGCCTCCGTCGCGGCATCCGCGGTGACGTCCTTGATGGCGGTGTCGACATACTCTGAGGAGGGGTCTGGGCGCCAAGAAGGAGACTGGGCGGAGCCCAGATCGAAAGTTAGTAAGGAAAAGAGGAAAGAAAGAACGCAAGCAGAAGTGGAGAGCGAGTGGCTTACCCGTGCCGAGCCGAGAGGCGGAAGTCCCTTCTCCGCCGAGGTCTAGCGTCGAGGCGAAGCCACCGGCGCCCGTGTTCTCCCCCTCCTCCTCCGTGCGCATGGGCTCGGTGCTTGGTGCCCTTGCCGGGGACGTCCCTCAGGGCGGCGTGGTCGACGGGGGGCGGCATGATGGGAGAAGCCCTCTGCGGCTCCCCTTGGTGTTGCTCCCCTCCTACATCCACGGCAGGATCAGTACCAAAGCGTCGTGCACTATGCACGTTGACAAAGGATGGTTGATGGACTCACGCTGGGGGCTAGGCTGAGGCTTGCTGTCCGGGCTGCTCGACACCACCAGTGGCGTACTGGAGGTGCCTGCCGGGGGCTAGCCACTCGCCAAAATCCTGGCCCTCTTTATCCTATGGGCCAGCATCTCCACATCCCTGCAAGATGAAGACAAGTGAGCAACACCATCAGGTGAAGTGTAAGGAATGAGGGAGGAAAGCAGAAGCTTACTCTTCGTTCTCTTCCTCCTCCTCCTCTGTTGCTTTCCTTTTGCTCTCCGGGCTGAGAGGCCCGAGGTCTCTCTCCGGGCTGAGAGGCCCGAAGTCAAACACAATGCCCGCGCCGATGTTTGCCGGCGAGGGGGGACGCGATGGCGTCTGGGCGCGCTTGGATGACGAAGAAGCAGATGTCTTCTTCTTCGATGCCACGACTTTCGCCGTTTTCTTCATCGCCACCGCGCTCGTCTGGCGCACGGGAGCTTCCTGGGCTTGCCGCAGCTGCGCGGCCCAGACGAGGCGGACTGGCTCGCCGGAGATGGCTCTCCGCAGGACCCGCCCTTTTCCGGAGATTGGAGGATCGACAGTCACGGTCTTCGCCCCCTCTCCTTCCTTCGACGACGACCCTTCGGCGGCGTCTTCAACGAGGGGAGCCCCGGTGTCGGTGCCGTTGGCCTCCGCAGCGGCTGCTACCCACCGGGCGAGCTCCCCCTCCTCTGCCTCCACCTCAGCATTGTCCACCACGCCGCCCGTGCTGCTAGCCTCCTTGACGAGCTTTGCCTCCTCCTTGGCAAGCCTCCCCTCCTCCACCCTGGCGGCAATATCTTCCAGCTCCGCCGGAGAGGTGTCCTGGATAAGCTGCGGCTCGGCGGTGATGTACACCTCATGCAAGGGGTCGAAGAACTCTGGCACCCTGAGCTCGTCTGGCTCAACACAGTTCGGGTTAAGGCCATGTGCGTTGGAAAGTGTCATCATGGAAATGATCTCGGACTGGCGAGAGTTGTTGCTCAGCGGGACCACTCCCGCCGGTAGCTTGAAAATGGGCTCCGTGACGACGTTGCCAGCCTTCGTGGCGGCCCTGGCACCCTTGCCGGACCGCTCGACCTCGCCCTCGTCGTTAACCTCGAGCTGGAAGATCCGTTGCTAGATATGGTCGTGCCTCAGCACCGTTAGGTTGTTGTCGAGGCCGGGGCGGAGCCTCATGATGTCGGCGGCGTTCACAAAGAGCCAGGTTGGCCTACCCTTGTCGTGCAGAGGGGCAATCCGGCGGCGGATGAAGTCCGCCCTGATCATTTCGAGGGTGAGCCCGGCCTGGGTGAGCCAAAGAATCCTGGTGGTGGCGACCGTAAGCTTCGCGTCGTCGGCGTCGACGTCGCCCCAATCGCCCCCACGGACCGGCGGCTTGTGGTGAACCTCGCAGAATGCTGACGGGTCCTTCTCCTCAATCCAGCACCGTCGGCCCCGCCATTCTTCCCACCTCTCCTTCGTGGCGCCGTCCGTGTACGCCCCCTTGGCCCTCGGGATCCAGGCGACGCAGCCAGCGATGGCGCCCCCTTTTTGGATCCGAGGGGAGAAGTAATGGCGGAAGAGCGCCGTGCTGGGGTGCACCCCGACGAAGCCCTCACAGAGATGTGCAAAGAGAGCCATGCACGCCACGGCATTCGGGGTGAAATCCAAGAGGCGGAAGCCGTAGGTGTGCAGGATATCCTTGAAGAAATTAGAGAAGGGGGACAGAGCCCGTAGGAGAAATAATTGACGAAGAAGGGGTACCGATTTGGGGAGGGCCCGGCCCTGGCAGGAACGACGTGCATGGCTAGATGCCCCATCTTCTCTCCCCCCGTCTTCACTCCCCACAGATCCTTGAACATCTCCCGGAGCTCGGACACACCGACCGTCGAGGGGAAGTAAGCGAACTGCGCCCGTCGCGCCACCAGCTCGCTCTCAGGCTGCTCCGACACCCCGGTGTCCTTCGCCGCTCCCTTGCTTTTTGTGGACTTGGGCACCATGGCGGCTGCGAGAAGCGAAAGAGCAGGGAATGGCAGAAGCATGGCGGCGATGGACGAAGGAAGAGAGGCTCGAGAAGAAGGAAGAAAGGAGGCGGCGGTTCTAAGATTGGAGAAAGGCGCAAGGGGGTATAGTGAGCAGCGGGCCCGTGGTTATTCCTTTTTATGGGGAAGGCGCGGGCCGCCTCCTTTCCCATTAACTGCGATTCGACGCATGCGTGCAGACGCGATCCCGCGCATGCCTCCCACATAACACGCGTGCACACGACCCCCACGTCACGCGTTGAACACGGGTCATGGGGAAGCGCAGCGGACGGAGCAGTTACCGTGGTAAAATCCACCCCAACTACCCGCGCACCGTTCAGGGCCTGACCCAACAACGTGTTGCGCTTATGTATGGCCTAGGCCCGGGGGCTCCTGTCGGTGTACAAAAGTAGGGTCTCTGCTTTCGACCCCTTTATTTGTGCATGAGCAGTCAGAGCCACCCACCACGGCCACGCATAATAGGGCAGGAAAGGGAATCCAGAGAGAAGCTGAAGGCACAGGAAAAAAAGCAACGACAAGGACCAAGGCCACAAAGATCGGATGGACGAAGCAGGTTTCCGCGGCAAGGACCCTTGCCGGGGCAACCTCAGCGGCCCCTGCAAGACCCTTGCCGGGGCAGCTCGCCCTCACCAGCTGAGCGAGCCACCTTTGAGCCTACCAACACTAGACAAACGGATTGGGACAGGGCTCGGGAGGCACCTCCGTGGTGGCATGCAGATCTTTGTGAAGACAATGAATAGTCAAGATCAGATGAGGATAGGAAAGCAACAATCCTCACCAAGATCCTTACCGAAGGAATCCACAAGACCGCCGGCAAGATCCTTGCCGGGGACGCCAGCGCGCCACGGTAGGAACCTTGCCGGGCCACCCGGTGAGACCCTTGCCGGGCCACCTGACAAGACCCTTGCCGGAGGCAACAACAGGGCCACTGCCAGGCCCATGCCAGCCAAGTCTCCGCCGTCGTTCACATGCAACTGCCGACCCAACCAGCTGGGCAGGCACCTGCGTGGCAACAAGTAGCACTTCGTTGAGGCTCCAACACCGCGCCACCTCAGTTTCCTGCCTGCCTACATGGCACCGCATGCATCGCTGGCCAGGGCGTGTGTCAAAGGAAGGAGGAGCGGCGACGGATGAGACGGGCCTCGCTCCTTTCCCCGATAAAGTGAAGGGACACCTAAGCCTCACATTAAATGCGCTTTGTCCTGTAATACCAGTGATAAGCTCACAGCGCTGTAGCACTTTCCACCTCCTGTGTGCCACTGTGGCAGCCCCTTTCGCCTATAAAAGGAGGCCCATGGTGCACGGGAAAAGGATTCGGCTCTTTGAAACCTAGCAGCACCTAGAGGTAGTTCAGGAGCTCAAGAACACTGAATACATCCACAAAAGCAGGATTGTAGGGGTTTACGCATCTTTGCAGCCCAAACCTGGGTAAATCCCCTTACTGCTGTCTACTAGTCCCGCTCTTCTCAAGATCCCCGCGCCCCGCAACCGTAGTAGGGATTCAAGTGATCCCATAGGTGTCGTTTCCACCGACATATTTCTTCTTCGATATTTGGGTTTTATTTGGCCAACTTGATCTATTTATCTTGCAATGGGAAGAGGTGCTTTGTGATGGGCTCGATCTTACGGTGCTTGATCCCAATGACAGAAGGGGAATCGACACATATGTATCATTGCTATTAAGGATAACAAGATGGGGTCTATTTCTACATAAATAGATCTTGTCTACATCATGTCATCGTTCTTATTGCATTACTCCATTTTTCCATGAACTTAATACACTAGGTGCATGCTGGATAGCGGTCGATGTGTGGAGTAATAGTAGTAGATGCAGTAGGGGTCGGTCTACTAATCTTGGACGTGATGCCTATATAATGATCATTGCCTAGATATCGTCATGATTATTTGAAGTTCTATCAATTGCCCAACAATAATTTGTTCACCCACCGTTTGCTATTTTTCTCGAGAGAAGCCTCTAGTGAAATCTACGGCCCCGGGGTCTCTTCTTTATTATATTTGCCTTCACGATCTATTTTTATTTGCTTTTATTTTCAGATCTATTACCAAAAATATAAAAATACCTTGCTGCACTTTATTTTATTTGGCGTTCGATCTATCAACTTATTAGAACTTTCTCACATCCATTTGCCAATTTCTAGGGCCGTTACCCGAAAGGGTTGCGAGTATTTGTTATTTGTGTGCATGTGTTGTTTACGTAGTGTTGCTTGGTTCTCCTACTAGTTCAATAACCTTGGTCTCATAACTGAGGGAAATACCTACCATTGCTGTGCTGCATCATCCCTTCCTCTTTGGGGAAATTCCGACGTAGTCTAGCAGACATCACTGCGCCTCGCGGTCGCGCCCATGCCAGGGGCAGCTGAAGGGTGGCGATTCGCCCCAGACCCGGCGCAACCACTATGGATGTGCTCTTCGACGAGGGGAAGAGCTACAGGCGGAATGACCCCATCGTCCATACCTCGTGGAGAATGACCACTGGGATGCTGCTGGTGCTGCTCTCCTCCGGTGCCTCGTGCTCCTGCTTCGGCCACGGGGCAGGTGGTGGAGATGCCTCCTACGCCAACCGCATCCCCCTCAACACCCACATCCTCGTGCGTCTCCGCATTCCCCATGGTGTCGACGGTCGTGGGCGGCGGGGCCTTCGAGGTGGACGGGTGAGCTGTGGCACAGGGCTTCTTCTTGGGCGCCATAGTCGATGGAGCCATTGATGACGAAAATGGCGATGAAGATGACACGCTGCTCATGCCTTCAGGTTCGCACAAGTGATCCCCCTACCTGGCGCGCCCAAGATGTCGTGGGAAACCATGGCCACCTATGGGACCAAGAGTCCCTTTCTGGTTCGGCGGTGGGATGGAACGTTGCACAAAGAGTAGAGGAGCGTGGAACAACACGGCAGAGATTACGCATGCAGTCTTTAACCATGTTCGGGCCGCTGCAAGACGTAAAACCCTACTCCTGCTTTTGTGGATTTATGCTGGAAAATGGTGGTGAGCGTAGCGTGCTTGCCCGACAGGGTTTGCCCTGGGGCGAGAGCGGCTACATGTGTATGAGTGTGAGAGGGTGTGGCTTAGCCAACCAGTTGACCAACCCTTTCTACGGTTTCCTCGGGCCTCCTTTCATACGTAAAGGGGTCAGAACAGTGGCAAATCAGTCATTATGCACAGATTAGATAGCAAACAGTGCTATCATACCTAACTCTGCAGGCTGACAAAGTGCGTTAAATGCGCCGCTTAACATCACATCTCAGCCCAGCAGGCCCTGCCGGGCTATTTGGCCAGCTTCACGCCTCCTTGCTTGACACGTCTCAGGACGGGTGTCATTTGGAGGTATCTTCTGTAGGTAGTTGCCATGTGGTGAATATCAGCCACTTAATCACTTTGGAGCTTAACATCGCACTGATCGAAAACATGCGTCATGATGAGGTGGTGCGGTGGAGTGGTTCGGTCTCCGCGTGCCCAGGCAGGCATGCTGGGACGACCCGAAGGCTTGCTTTAAGGGGTTACCCCACCCTTGTCAGGCTCGCTTGCCCGGTAAGAAAGGTTTTTCTCTTAGTGATATCTTGCTTCTCTGGGTAGTCTTGATCCTCTGGAAGACTGATCTCTTGCGTTCCAATCTGACGTTGGTATTGTGATCTTATTCTCGTGTTTATGCATAGTCTGGGCAACGGTGTTACACCAACACCTATAGATTCGTATTCATAATATGATCCTAATGACTATTCTGAGCTCAAGGAGTTAAAGGCAGATGGCTTATCCTGTTCACCCAATAAGGTGCATGTTCTAGTTTGGCAAGGTTTTATTGGTTGCACATATATTGCATAAGGTGTCTTGCATTTCTTTCTCTTCCTTGCACCGCCATCGGCTTAGTTTACTCATGATATATGTGAAGATACCATGCCCATCCATTATCAATACCTATTCCATTTGTCGTCATACCATGTTTTTTCATTCAAATGTAGTTCTTGTGTTTGAGACATGCAGAAGGAAGAGGGTGATAGCAGAAGCTGAAGGAGTACAAGAAAAGTCCTTGAAAAAGGTGGTGCTACCAGAGAAATCAGATAGCACCCCACATATATTGGCGATAGAACCAGCGCCGCAAAACCTAGGATATCGCAACTATGTTGGTCACTTCATTGCTCTTGTGAGTACTTACATTCATACCTAGTGGATTATGTGACATCATTGTGCATTATAGCTTGCTTATCCACTGTTCACTCCAAATTATTAGATCTATATTAATGCTTACATTAATGTAGAATAAACCCAATGCTTATGAAGAATTTTTGTTCTGCATTGTTCTTGTAAGTATATGTTGTCCTTCATCACTGTACTTATATTGTCAGCTAGTTCTTGATGTACACTTTGCAGCTTATTTTTCCCTTGCCCTTCATTTTCTACACATCAGATCTACATTTACTCTTGCCAAAATATTGAATAAAACCAATGTTACTGAAGAAGTTTAACGCTGCATTTCTCTTGTCAGTGCCTTTCGCCTTTATGCTGTATTAACATTTGTACTCTGCATCTTAGGTTAAAGGATCGCCATTTGTCCTATATTTTTCACATCTATATTTACTATTAGCAAAATCTAGAATAAAGGCAATGCTCTTGAAGAAGAGTGTGCGGTAAACTTCTTGAATTGCCCCCATCAATATGGACAAGGGCTTTATAGATCCGGTCTTCACTCCTAATGTAAGTTTGTCCTCCTCGAGCCTTCAAACTTTGTTGTGTATATTTGGATAGCAATGAGTGCAAATGATGTTTATTTTTTCGTCTGCATCAAATTGCATGTTCATATTTTTTAATGAAGAAGTACATAAAAATAAGTTTATCCTTCTCAATCTCAGTCTTTAGTTGTACAACCTAGTTCCTTATTTATACCATGTAAATTAAAATAAACCTAGCAAGTTATCTTCTTTACCACTGTGTGTATGCTTGTGTTCTTGATGTGTAATCCAGTGGTGTGGTGAAACTACCAACTCCAGCACAATGACATATCCTGCTATGTCTCAACTATGAACAATGCCATATTATATTAGTGTTATTTAAATCATGTCTCTTTATTTACCAATTAGAAATGGTATAAATTGACAGTACACAAACCATTCATGCTTATACGTTTTTTACCACTACATGTATGCTTCTGTTCTTAATCTGTAATCCAGTAGGATGGTGAAGCTTGTCGCTCCTGCACAATGCCATTTCTTGCCGTCTTAACTATGGACAATGCCTATTATGTTAATGCTATTTTAAACAGTGTCTCTTTATTTCCGAGAAAGAAATGGGATGAATTGACGGCGCTGATGCTTGTATGTGCAAAACCTATTATCTACCTACTTGTTTCTCTTTCTGGGTGACAACACTGATGCTAGGAAGAACTGCCACAATGATAGTGAGATGAACCCATTTGTTTGTATTCCAGAGAAGAAGGCACAAAATCTTGAGGGTAGCTATACAACCACAAAATCATGTCTTGATGTTGTGTCGAACTTACTCAGTGACACAAGATCGATGAAGTCGCTGGTTGAATCTGTTTGACTTCTTCAGTCTGAAATTCAAGCAGAAAGACATGCTTCCTCTCAAATCCGACTAGAACTCCAATATCTATGCAAGATTGACCATAAGTATAGGATGTCTATTGATGCTATGCAACTTAAGTTCGTGGATATAAGCGTCAAACAAGCACAGTCTCATCAGGTTGCTAAGATGCTTGCGCTGCAGCTCCTGGGCCGGGCTAACTTTTCTTGAACTGTGTTGAAGTGCTATCAGTTCTATCTATTATTTTGTCGGCATGTTTACTTCGACTGGTGGAATCTACTGTCTGGTTTCCCTTTATTATCACTAGCGACGAACTTTGATGCCCAGGCGATGTAATATGTTGTAATTTCTTTTTTGTATAGTCTAGGTTTATTCTTCGTCACGATGTGTAATTTATTTGTTGTTTATCCTGTCATCGCTCTAATAAAAGGTCGTAATCTTTGACCGGAGCACAATGAGCCTATAGGTTAGGTTAATAAAAAAATTGGTACTAAGACTAGCTGGTCGCCAATCGCTAGTATGGGGCAAACCGCGGGCCTACTATCATCTTGGGCCATTAGTTAGTTCTAGTCTTAATCTGGCCCACTATTAGTATCAGGCCTTTAAAAGGCTGAGTAAACCGCTTGCCTTAATTGGACCGGAAAATTAAATAGGATTTAAACAGGTTGAGAACTAGATTGAGCCTTAATTGTGGCAAACAAATCACGGGCCGGCATCATGGTGTAATATACACCGACCCATTATTGGCCCATTTGTGTGACGGGCCATTAATAGGCTGAAATGTTTTGGGACCTTGGCTGGCCCAATTACATGATGGACGGGAAGCAGGACGGATGTATAACGGGCCAAAATTACGCCCAACACTCTCAAGGGCCTTTAACGGGACGATAGGCAGTTTGGGCTAGAATGTGTCCACGAAGACTATGGGTCGTTAAGAGGCCGAAAGTAACTACAGTGCAGAATTAGGCTCAGGTGCAACTCCAGTCTTTAAATGGCCGAAAGTGAAACCGGGCCGAAAGAGGCCCATATGTAGATAGGGGCGCTGACAGGCCGAAAGTAGTATCGGGCCGAACTGTTAAACGGTTCATTAAGAGGCCGAAGAGCAAATCAGGCCGCCAATGGGCCCGATGGCACAGTTGCTGTTAAAAGGGTCGTATCTGTTAACGGGTGTCGGTGTCAAAATCGGCGGATCTCGGGTAGGGGGTCCCGAACTGTGCATCTGTATAGGGGACACAATTTTACCCAGGTTCGGGCCCTCTCTATCGAGGTAATACCCTACTTCCTGCTTGATTGATCTTGATGATATGAGTATTACAAGAGTTGATCTACCACGAGATCGTAGAGGCTAAACCCTAGAAGCTAGCCTATAATTATGATTGTTGTTGTTCTACGGACTAAACCCTCCAGTTTATATAGATACTGGAGGGGGGCTAGGGTTACACAGAGTTGGTTACAGAGAAGGAAATCTACATATCTGAATTGCCAAGCTTGCATTCCACGCAAACGAGAGTCCCACCGGGACACGGGATGAAGTCTTCAATCTTGTATCTTCATAATCCAACAGTCCAGCATAAGCATATAGTCCGGCTATCCGAGGACCCCTTAATCCTAGACTCCCTCAGTAGCCCCTGAACCAGGCTTCAATGATGATGAGTTAGGCGCGTAGATTATCTTCGGCATTGCAAGGCGGGTTCCTTCTCCAAATACTCCAAAGAAGATCTTGAACACAAGAATCGTGTCCGGCTCTGCAAAAAAAATTCCACATACCACCGTGGAGAGCATAATATTACACCAGTCTAATCTGCTGACAGCTTTTTCATAGCATGACATCACGCCGCGGCCCGGTCATTATTCGCACCATTTTTCTCAACCTGCTATTGCACATATTGCGAGGCGGTTTTATTGGCACGTCTTGTCGAAGCAGAGATCGTGTCCCCTTATCACAGAATTCTCATCAATACGGGTGTGGGTAACCAACTGCGCCATTAGCACGGCGCTTGGGGAATAAGCGAGTTTCTAGGGCAAGTGGGGGGCGCACGACCCCTGCGGCCTTTATAAGGAGATGAGGATTCCCCTTTTTTCACCCACGCCTTCTTCTTCCTCTGATCATCCACTCTCGAGCTCCAACGCCCAAGCTTTCGCCTTCTCCACAAAATCTCTCCGAACATGTCTGGAGCGGGAGGCAAGTGGATGGCCTCCTCCGTCATGAAGGAGGACATCAAGAAGTTCTGGGAGGCCGGAAACCTGTCCACCAACATCGTGCATCGGCTTCCGGCCGAAGGGCAGATCATCCCTACCCCGAAACCCCAGGAAAGGGTAGTATTCCTCTCTCAGTTCATCCGCGGGCTGGGATTCCCCCTCCGCCCGTTTGTCCGCGGACTAATGTTCTACTACGGGATTGACTTCCATGATTTAGCCCCCAACTTTATCCTCAGCATCTCGACATTTATCGTCGTGTGTGAGGCCTTCCTCCGCATCACGCCCCACTTCGGCCTATGGCTGAAGACCTTCAACATGAAACCAAAGGTGGTGGGCGGCCAACAAGCGGAGTGCGGAGACGCCATGGTGGGCAAGATGCCCAATGTCACCTGGCCCGAAGGCTCCTTTGTGGAGACTGTGAAGGGGTGGCAATCAGGGTGGTTCTACATCACCGAGCCGCGCGACGCCAACTGGGTGGTGACCCCAGAATTTTGGTCCGGCATCCCCATTCGGCTCACCTCCTGGAAAGAGAAGGGCTTAGCCTGGGGCTCAGCAGAAGAACTAACCGGACTTCAGACCTGCGTCCAAAATATGATAGGAAAAAAGATCAAGCTCGTCAACGTGGTTCAGGTCATGCTCCTCTGCCGGATTCTTCCGTGTCAGAGACGGGCTTGCAATCTGTGGGAGTTCGACCCGGCCCAACACTAGACGCTGCGAGAGCTCTTCGGCATGACGCACGAAGACGTCTAGAAGGTGCTCTTCAAGGCCAACGAGGTACCACCACCCATAACTGAAGATCGCGGACTCAGCGCGAAACGCCCAGCCAAATCCCACATCAAGGTATCCTCCTCTTCGGAGGGATCTCTGGACCCATCGGTGATGAACAGTGATTCGCTTCCGACAGCCTCCTCCCCCAAGCCCGCGGACGACACCGAGGTGTTGTCTCGAAGGATACCGGGCCAAGGGGAGACAGTTCCGAAATCCCAGTCGCCAGGCACACAGGGGGGAAGACCCCCATGGGCTCCGATAATGGGGGCCGCAGCCAGTTTGGCCCCCAGCCGAATACGGCTCCGGAAACCCAATTGGTTCCGAATTCAGGCAGGCAGCCTCTCTCTAAGGAGGGCGAGCCGCCTGTACCGATGACCTCTGTTCATCCAGAGGCACCAGACAACTTGCTGGAAGCGCTTCAAAGAGCTTCCATTGATGAAGAACACCGTATCTTATGAGTACGCTGATTGAGAAGGTCCGGTCCGCCAAAAGCGGATTGACCAAAGCCGGCGCCAGCCTTTTAACAGGCTTTGAGGTAAGTAAGAAAACTATAAAAGAATATCACAAAATTATAGACAGTAGCACCTAATGCTCTGTTTGGTGTTTGGAAAGAAAAGCCGAACAGAGGATCAAATAATGTTCGTAGGAGTCTAACAGAAAATGTCTATGTGAATAAGCAGGCGTCGCTGCTGGCCGCTGCCGCTCGTACTGCGGAGGTCTCTGGACTAAAGCAGGACCTGGAGCGGACCGAGGGAGAGCTCGGCCTCGTGAACAGATAGCTTGAGGAAATTCAAGGTACGCGATACCCCATTTATATATTTATAAAGGATAAATGGTTTCTGCTGATAGAAGCATCATGAACTTTGATAGGGGCCATGACCGAAGTGGCGGCCCTTAAAAAGGAGCTGACCGAGGCCGAAGACAAAGCGGCCAAGGAACACGCCGAGCGCGAGAAGCAAGAGGCCCGGTATAACGCCCACGATGCGGCTATATCTCTCATGTGTCGAGGCATGACTTAGACGCATACCGCATTGTAGGTTTTGTCACAAGAAGGGTCATCTTCACACAATCCCATGTAATGAACAAGAATGGAATAAAGAGAGTTGGCTTACAATCTCCAATTCACATAATACATCAATAAATTAATACATCATTCGAAGTACACTCATAGACCGAGTACGGTCAAATCCAAATGAAAAGAAGATAACCCCAAATGCTAGATCCCCGATCGTCCCAACTGGGCTCCACTACTGATCATTAGGAAATGAAACATAGTAACGACCAAGGTCCTCGTCGAACTCCCACTTGAGCTTGGTTGCGCCACTTGCACTGGTATCCTCGGCACCTGCATCTGTTTTGGTAGAATTTGTGAGTCACAAGGACTCAACAATCTCACACCCGCGAGATCAAGACTATTTATGCTCATGGGTAGGAAAGGGGTAAGGTGGTGGAGCTGCAGCAAGCACTAAGCATATATGGTGGCTAACATACGCAAGTGAGAGGGAGAAGAGAAGAAACGCATCGGTCGAGAAGCTAGAAGTGATCAAAAAGTGATCCTGAAACTACTTACGTTCATACATAACCCAAACCGTGTTCACTTCCCGGACTCCGCCGAAAAGAGACCATCACGGCTACACACGCGGTTGATGCATTTTAATTAAGTCAAGTGTCAAGTTCTCTACAACCGGACGTTAACAAATTCCCGTCTGCCACATAACCATGGGAACGGCTTTCGAAAGATAATACCATGCAGGGGTGTCCCAACTTAGCCCATCACAAGCTCTCACGGTCAACGAAGGATATTCCTTCTCCTAGGAAGACCCGATCAGTCTTGGAATCCCGGTTTACAAGACATTTCGACAAATGGTAAAACAAGACCAGCAAAGACGCCCGATGTGCCAACAAATCCCGATAGAAGTCACATGTATCTCGTTCTCAGGGCACACCGGATAAGTCAAGCTACGAGTAAAACCAGCCCTCAAGTTTCCCCGAGGTGGCCCCGCAGGTTCCTTGGTTCAGACCAACACTCGAAGGAGCACTGGCCCGGGGGGTTAAATAAAGATGACTCTCGGGCTCGCGAAAACCCAAGGGAAAAAGGCTTAGGTGACAAATGGTAAAACCAAGGTTGGGCCTTGCTGGAGGAGTTTTATTCAAAGAGAACTGTCAAGGGGGTCCCATAAATCACACAACCGCGTAAGGAACGCAAAATCAAGGAACATAACACCGGTATGACAGAAACTAGGGTGGCAAGAGTGGAACAAAACACCAGGCATAAGGCTGAGCCTTCCACCCTTTACCAAGTATATAGGTGCATTAATTAAACAAGAAATATTGTGATATCCCAAAACATCCATGTTTGAACAAGGAACAAACTTCATCTTTACCAGCAACTAGCAATGCTATAAGAGGGGCTGAGCAAAAGCGGTGACATAGTCAAACAACGGTTTGCTAGGACAGGATGCTTAGAGGCTTGACATGGCAATATGGGAGGCATGATAAACAAGTGGTAGGTAGATCAACCATAGCGATAGAGCGAGCAACTAGCAAAGCAAAGATAGAGGTGATATCGAGGGTATGGTCATCTTGCCTGCAAAGTTCTCAGAGTTGTCGAAAGCTTGATCCTCGTTAGCGTACTCAACAGGTTCCTCGTTCACGTACTCGTCTCCCGGCTCTATCCAAAGCAAGAACACAAGCAATGGAACCACAATCAATCACGGTGCAATGCACAAGCAACATGATGCAATACATGGCATGATATGTGAGATGTGATATGCAATGCGTATGCGTGTTCTGGGAGGAAAAGGGATGAACAAAGCATCAACTTGGCAAACCAAGTATGCCTCTGTAAAGATGAGATGATTTTGGTTGAAATCGATATAAATATCACCGGGAACGGATGCACGGTTTGCAAATGGCAAGCAAAACAAGAATGACACAATTCTGCGATTAACAGCATGATAGCATTTAGAATACATCAAGAAACTATGCTACAGCACCCCAACATAGCAACAAAGCATATGTTAGTGATCTATAAGAGATGCTTGACAAAAGATGAACACTGAGCTACGGCTAGATCACACAATAGCCAGGATCAAACAAGCATGGAAAAAGCGAAAAATACTAGCATGCCAGAAATAACATCATGAAGCCATGTTTAGAGCAAGCAAACCATATGCTATAGGAACACATCATAGCAAATCGAGGCGTGGCATTAATATACTAAAAGCATAGAAAAAAATCCCTTACTGACCATGAGCCAAAAAGGATAAGAAGATTTGATGGCACCCATGTAAACATAGCAAATTTCGTTAACAGAATCAGACTTAGCAGAAAATAGAGCATGGCATTAACAGAATAATGAAGGCATCTTTGCGAGCTCGATTCACTCACCACCAGTCATTGCATGACAAGATAAGCATAGCATCAGCAATAATACATGTTTGTGAAACTAACCATGGCAAGAACAAGCTCATAGCATGCAATTATCAACTAAAACAACCTTGGCAAAATTGAATAACATGTAAACAATCTGCCAGGAATATTTTATAGCAAACGTAGAGCAAGAAAATGACATGCTAGATTACTCCATAATTGAAAACGGGGGCATGGATGGATAGATAATAACCATATGTTCAAAACATCCTTACTAAAGTATCTCAAAATATGCATGAATCTCTCTGTAGGATCAAGTTTGCATGGCATCAAAATAACAGCAGAACAGGGACTGAAATCTGCAACATCACGAAGCCTTTTTTTCATGCTTGTGCTAGCCACCAGAATGATCAAAAAAATACATGGAAAGCACCTCTGTAAAGAAGGATTGTTGTATATCAAAACACCTTTAGAGCTCATGCTCATAGGATGCAAACACAAAATGCAATTAAAAAGACAAATCACCAAGTTCTGTTAACAGACAACAATTAACATCATATAGCACTCTTGCAACAATTATTTAGGCATCAATGTGAACTCAAACAAGCATGGCAAAATGGGTTAAAATGAAGATCATCTCATGATGAACACTTTTATATATCTTTAGCATGAAACGGAGATACGGTTATGAAGTTATGATGTCTTGAACAGGGCCTGAAAATGTTGAAATTCCAGGGACTTAGGAGAAAACGGGTCAACCTCAGATCTAGGGCTCTTCGTGCATGCGAACCTAGGAGGGGCCAAGCTCACCAAAGATGCTGGGGACGGCGGCCGGAGTTGGAGAAGGGGGCCGGCGAGGTCGCGGAGGAGCGGATCCGGCCGACCGGCGCCGGATCTGGCTGGAGGACGGCGACGGGCGGCGGAGGGCGGCGCTCCGGCGGGAGCTGAGGGCGCGGTGCGGCACGGTCCCGTGGCTGGGTGAAGGCGGCGGGGCGCGGTGCCGGAGGACGGCGGCGAAGAGGACCGGCGGCGGAGGCGCTCGGCGCGCTCGGGCGCGGGCGCCCGCGGGCGGCGGCGGCGGAGAGACGGGTCGCGGGTGCCAGCCTCGGGCCCGGGTGGGCCGGCGGCGCGGGAGGCGGCGGTGGCCACGTGGCAGCCTCCGATTAGCACGGGCGCGGCGGCGGACGCGTCCGGCCCGATCCGGACGTGTCCGGCGGCGGAGAGGGGTGGAGCTAGGGTTGGACTGCGCGAAAATTTCGGTGGGGGATGCATATATTTATAGGTAGAGGGAGCTAGGAGACTCCAAATGGGGTGTAGTTTTCTCCCACACGATCATGATCCAATGACGGAGAGCATGGAGGGGGTTTAGATGGGTTATTGGGCTGTTTTGCAGGGGTGTTGGGCTGCTACGCACAAGAGGCCTTTGCGGTTACCCGGTTAACCGTTGGAGCATCAAACGGCCTCCAAATGGAACGAAACTTGACAGGTGGTCTACCGGTGGTGTACCAAGGCCACTTGGCAAACCTTGGTCCATTCCGAGAACGTTTAGCACCCGCTCATGAAAAGAGATAGGAGGGGTGCGCCGGTGCATGTGGGAGTGTCAGATTGCAAAACGGACAACAGGGAAAATGCTCGGATGCATGAGACGAACACGTACGCAAATGAGATGCACATGATGACCTGATATGAGATGCATGACATGAACAAAATGCAAAATGAAAGACAAAACCCAACCACGAAGGGAATATCATAACACATAGCCAAAAATGGCAAGAGTTGGAGTTACAAATATGGAAAGTTACACCCGGGTCAACGAGGTCCAGCGAGAGCTCCAGGATTTCATCCAGAAATACGAGTCCTTGGAGCATGACTCTAAGACTCAAGAGTCCGAGCTTGCTAAGGCCCTCCAGAGCATGCAAGACGCCAAAGCCGAAGCCTAGAAGGCCCTTCAGGAGATTTAGGCGGCCAAGAAGATCGCGGTGGGTAAGGTGTTCATTATGTAAAGCAAGCATGTGAAGGAGACTTTCCTTTTACTTACCCGAATTCGGAGCTCTCCAGGAGTGTTCGCAGATCTACCGCGCAGCATATCTGATGCTGCAGAGTTCTACCGAGCTGAAGAAGGGAGCTCAACGGAGAAGTTGTTCTGGTCTCAATATCTTGGGACAGAACATCCGATGCCCTTGAGCGACTAGGTGAAGCAACAGGTCGAGCTGCACAAGGCAGCCGCACTGGCCATGAAGGACCTCATAGTCTGGCTATGGCCTGCCGAGCCTATGCCCAGTAGCTACTTCTATCTCGTGCAGCGGCTTGTGAGTGCCTGCCCCCGACTTGAAGTCATAAAGCGGTTGGTTTGCATTGAAGGTGCATGAATGGCCTTCGCCCGAGCAAAAGTGCACTGGGCGAAGATGGATGCCGAAAAGCTGATGACTGAGGGGCCCGAGAATTATTATGACAGTGTCCTGAAGTGCTCCCGCCTTGTGGCGGAGCAATGTGCTAAGGATGTAATCTTTGAGTGAATGTACTCATTTGATCCGGTAATATGAAACAAGTTCAATTGCGCAATATAATGCTTGTTGATTTAAAATTTTACCTCATGTGCGGCCGCTTACAAAATCTGAGAGTTGGCCAGTCGTCGGCTTCTGCCCCCATGTAACTAGTACAAGGGTGTTCGGGATAAATATAATCACTCTTTATCCAAATTTTTGGTCCTTTAAGGAGGTGTTTAGTGCAACGAAAAAGGCAATCGGACTATACAGCTTTATCACCCTCACTTAGCCATAGAAGTTCTATAATTTTAAATTTTGGCATAGCCCCTGATATTCGGAAGGCCTAACTTGGGGCGCTATACACGCCTAAATCGGACAAAGACCGATTCCTCGCGTGAAGCGGAAAAAATCTTTAAGGATTTGAAACCTCTCGAACAGCGACCAGCTCTCGCCGCGTCATGACAGTCAGTTTTCGGCTTTCTCTACTGAGGTGCTCGTCCGAAAGAACCGGGACACAATCGTAGTAGTTCTCCCTTTACTACCCTAGCTGATATAGCGGAACGTAGGGTAGCAAGCACAGGAGCCGGGCAACCCATCTATTGACCCAAGACATGATTTGGAGCTGATGCATATAATGCTATAAGTTTGGGGTGTCGCACTTTCAAAAGTGTTCGGACTTTCTTACCGTGTTATGGGGTACACTGAAGTCCCTGGCGAACTGAACGTACCCAAATGTACGGGTGCAATTTGTAATAAATAAACAGTCAAGGAAAAATAAAGAAATGTAATAATAAGTTGACGATGTACATTATTTTCCATTGTTATTATACGTCAAGGCGTATGTATAAAAGTAGTGCGATAAGCAGATAGGACTATTTGACATGCCCTAACCAAGAGCGAGCTGCGTGCGGGTATGTAAAACAGGTATAGGGATCATTATGAAAGACCACCTGGGATTCCCTTGTACATCAAAGCTCCTTGCCTCCTTGGTGTTTTCGTCCCGTGATTGGTCCGATAATCAGGTTACCGGAAGAGCCTCAAGAAGATAGGGGCGTGAAAGAAGAAAAAGGTGCAGGTATGCGGATTCTGGGGCAGTTGAGCCGTATTGTGTACCGCCGTCATGGCTAGCTTGTCCATTCTCCCGTCCGGCCTACTCGAAGCTTGGCTGGGCGGGATTGTTTTCGTCTTCGGCGTCGTCTAGATTGCTATTGTCCCTGGTGCCGGTATGTTGTTTTTGCTATGGCGAGGTTTAGAGCGGCACCGCTGATGTCGGCGCTTAGGTTGCTTCTCAAGAGGGTCACCCTTCGTTGCATCCTTTTGATCCTCGCCATTGTTTTCTTTGGGTGTGTCCATCATGTATATGTCATATGATGAGGTGGCTGTCCAGCGCCCTGAGGGCGGTGGTGCCTGTTCTTCTCCGACATCGTCGTCCATACCGTCGATGTCTTCAGAGTCGAAATCAAGCATGTTGATTAAATTGTCGATAGTGGCTATTAAGTGGGTGGTGGGTGGGTAATGAATTCCTTCGTTGTCCGCTTCCCACTCAAGCCGGACGCAGCTCGGCCAAGAGTCTCCTGACAGGGAGAGATAGTTTAATGAATTTAGCACATCGCCCAAGGGCGAGTGCTGAAAGATATCTGCGGAGCTAAACTCCATGATCGGTGCCCAGTCAGATCCGATGGGCACGGATGCACGTGGTTCGGAGCCTATGGCCGGAGACGAGTCCGAGGGTCCAATGACACAGACCTCCTTAGAAGTGAAATATGTGTTCGGCTCTATCGCCGCTGAGAGTGCGGCCTCCGTGGCGGGGTCCATCCTCCCGTCCTCGAATGGCACGATCTGCATTGGATTTAAAGCCAGAGCAGATGCAGGTGGGATCTCCTGAACACCGCCCGATGACAGATCTAGGTCATGCGCGTCCCGACTGTATGGTGCACCTGTCATGGGCTCGAGTCCTTCGAAGATCAAGTCTCCACGGATGTCGGCAGTGTAATTCAGGCTTCCAAACCTGACTTGATGGCAAGGGGCGTAACTGTCGATCTTCTCCAGGTGGCCAAGCGAGTTGGCCGACAGTGCAAAGCCGCCGAATACAAAGATCTGTCTGGGGAGGAAAACCTCGCCCTGGACCGCATCATTGTGGATGATTGAAGGAGCCATCAAGCCTTATGGTGACGATGCAGTGGAACTCTCAATGAAAGCACCAATGTCGGTGTCAAACACTACAAAAAAAGACACATCCGTGACATTTTGGGTCGAACAAATTTTTTTTCTGTCATACATATGACACTTCTATGACGATAATTGTGAGAAAACCCGGTATCATCATAGATGTGGTGGGCTCCTACTTCCATGACAAAAAATCATGACAGAAAATGGGCTTTTCGTCCTGGGCGGGCCGGAGACGCAGCTCCATGACATTCTTTGGGCCGTCCATGACGGAAAAAACCGTCGTAGAAGCGAGGGGGAGGAAAATTTCAGGGAGTTCCTGGTTACGGTGGGAGGTCGGGGGCCGAGCGATGTGCGTTTCTCTCGTACACGTACGCGCATGTGTGCAAGGCATTGGCTCTAACAGAACCCGAGCGAGGCGTTGGGCTCTAACTAAACCCAAGCGATTGCACTGCAGGCTACGCATTACTGAACCCGAGCGATCGATCGTTGGCTGTTAACTAAACCCGATCGAGCGATTCCTTGGCTACTGCTGCTAACTGAAGCCGATCGATGGGATGAACAGTGAGCGTTGCGGGGGGGGGGGGGGGGGGGGGGGGGGGGTTGGATGAACAAGACCCCGTGGTGTGGTGGATGGCTGGATGAACAGTAAACAGTGGAGGGGTGCCCGTGGAGGGGTGGACGAACAGGACCCCGTGGTGTGGAGGGCAGGATGAACAGTAGACGGTGGAGGGGTGCCCGTGGAGGGGTGGTTGAACAGGACCCCGTGGTGTGGAGGGCTGGTTGAATAGTAGATGGTGGAGGGGTGATTGAACAGTAGCGGGTGGAGTAGCGCGCCGTGGAGGCTGGATGAACAGGAGCCCGTGGAGGCTGGAGGAGGTCGACGGTGGATGAACAGTGGCTCGTGGAGGCTGGAGGGGGTCGACGATGGAGATGAACAGTATCTCGTGGAGTCCCGTTTTGCGGTACGCCACACCCCTCCCGATGAACAGGACCCCGTTTCGACCGTAGGAGGTCCGTTTCCTCTGTTTTGCGGTACGCCAGACCCCTCCCGATCAACAGGACCCCCGTTTCGACCATAGGAGGTCTGTTTCCTCCATTTTGCGGTACGCCACACCCCTCCCGATCAACAGGACGCCTGTTTCGACCGTAGGAGGTCCGTTTCCTCCGTTGTGTGGTACGCCAGGCCTCGTTTCCATCGCCTCTTCTATCCAAGCCCTCCTGATGAAGACGACCACGCATTCCATTCCGACCCAGCCGCGTTGTCTCCCGATGAAATCGACGCATTCCGTTGCCTCCCCATGAACACGACGACGACGTTGTTTCTCCGTTCTGACCCAGCCATGTCAACGAGCCCTCGCCGTATGTATTCGCAAGTAGGCATTCAAGACCCCGCCCGTATGTACACATACGTGGTCGTATTTTCTTTCTTGCACCCTGGCCGCTGTACGTACGTGTACATGCTACGTGCATGCCTCTGCTACGACACGTGCGCGCCGCTACTACGTCACGTGCGCGCCTCGACATCGACCAGTATGTACGTACACGTTCACGACCAGAATGACAACGCTACGTACGCTTCGACCAGGTGGGTCCCGACTGTCAGGCACTTCCTTGCTTGCGAAGATGTAGCTGGTGGGTCCCAGCAGTCGGGGGGCCGGTGGGTCCCAGCAGTCAGGGGGGCGAATCGTTTTGGTTTTCTTTTTTTTGCCCGGACGCACTTCCTTGCGTGCGAAGATGTAGCTTGTGGGTCCCAGTAGTCAGGGGGGCGAATTGTTATTTTTTGCCCGGACGCACTTCCTTGCGTGCGAAGGTGTAGCTGGTGGGTCCCAGCAGTCAGGGGGGAAACGTTTTTTTTTTGCAAAATACGGTGGCCCGTCTGGTGGGTCCCTGCAGTCAGGTGGAGGAATCATTATTTTCCGCGTAATAACGAGGCACTTCCTTGCTGTCGCCGTGGACCCATCTGTCAGCCTCTCCACGTACAGTCCACGTCCGATGGAAGTCGTTCCTTGACCACGTTGACCACGCCGCGCTGAGAGCACCAGGGCGGTGGACGACGGCGCGGCCTAGGAAGGGGACGACACGGAGGCAGGGAAGACTCGGCAGTTGTTTTCCACGCGGAGGTGAGTATGACTGTACGAGGGTTTACTGGTTCATCTGCCGTCGCCGGAGAATAACAGCAGGTGTGGGTGAGTAGAAGGATGGCTAGGCTAGCGATGGGAGTACGGTCGGGCAGTCAGGCCTGCGTGGCAGCACAGCCGGCCGCGCGGAGGAGGGAGCAGGCAGTCCCGCCGGCGCTTGTTTGAGCGGCTGGAGCAGAAAGAGCAGAGATTGAAGAAGCATGATGGCCGTTGGATGGACACCCAACAGTCAGTGATTGTGTGTCAACCTTTTTTTTAGGAAAGCCTCAAATCTGATGAAAAGAGCAAACAGCCCATCTGCCATTATTTCTAATAATTTACAGCCCATTTGCTAATTCTTAAGGTTTTTTTGGAGCCCATATTCTTTTTGTTAGCATTACAGCCCATATTGTGGCAACGGTTAAAAAATTATATGAAATTTTGCATATTTCGGTGTCGTCGGAACTGTTTTTAATCCCGAAATTTGGACTGACATTCAAACTGATTTTAAAAATAAATGTATATCAATATAAAATCCAACAAATTCTCCATGCATAAAAATTAATGTCATTTAAAATCTTGAAATGAAAAAAAAGATATTTGAAACTAATTGCCGGTTTGATATGTTTTAAAAATGTACAACCCATTTCTCATTACTGATGGGCCATTTTCTCGGCCAGCCGAATGAAAGCTCTCCTCGTCTTGAAAGATTTGCAGCCCAATAGGCCTGACAAAGCGACTTACTTGGCAAATCACAAAAAAACTGGGCTGTGGCCGTGGACCCAGCTGTCAGCCTCTCCACGTATAGTACTCTTCCGATGGAAGTCGTTCCTTGACCATGTTGACCACGCCGCGCGGAGAGCACCACAGCGGTGGACGACGGCGAGGCCTAGGAAGGGGACGACGTGGCAGTGGAAGCCCACGCGGAGAGGACTACGAGGGTTCACTGGTTCGGCTGCGGTGTGAGGCTGCTGTCGTCGCAGGGCCTGGCCGGCGGTGGGAATAGTAGGGGCGGTGAGGCCTCTGCGGCAGCACAGCCGGCCATGGGAGGCAAGAGCATGCGGCACAACCGGCGCTGCTTTGGGCGGCTGGAGCAAGAAGACCAGAGGTTGAAGAAGCACTACGGCCATTGGATGGACATCGTACGGTCACTGGAGCTAGAATCGTTCATATTGAATAAGTTGACAAACCCTTCGTCCCCGTCAACATAGTAGGCCCACAAGTTAGCCTCCCAGCAATGTGGGTCCCAGCTAGCCGGGGGAGTATTATTTTTTTGTGTGTAATAAGGAGGCACTTCCGGCGGGTCCGAGCTGACAGCGGGGGGAATGTTTTTTCGTGAAATACGGTGGCCCGTCCGGTGGGTCCCAGCAGTTAGGGGGAAATGATTTTTTCGCAAAATACTGGTGGCCCGTCCGGTGGGTCCCTGCTGTCAGGTGGAGGAATAATTATTTTCTGCGTAATAAGCAGGCACTTCCTTGCGGCTGTCATGGACCCGGCTATCAGCCTCTCCACATATAGTACTCTTCCGATGGAAGTCGGTCGTTGACCACATTGACCACGCCGCGCCGAGAGCGCCACGGCGGTGGACGACGGCGAGGCCTAGGAAGGGGACGACGCGGAGCCATGCAAGATGCGGCAGTGGATGACCACGCGGAGAGGAGTACGAGCGTTCACTGGTTCAGCTGAGGTGTGAGGCTGCCGTCGCCACAGAATAACAGCGGGTGTGGGTGAGTGGAGGGATGGCCTGGCCAGTGGTGGAAGTAGTATGGGGGTGGTGAGGCCTCCGCGGTAGCACAGCCTGCCACGGGAGGCAGGAGCAGGCGGCACGACCGGCGCTGCTTTGGGCGGCTGGAGCAAGAAGACCAGAGGTTGAAGAAGCACTATGGCCGTTGGATGGACATCATACGGTCACTGGAGTATTGACTAAGTTAACAAAGCTCTCCGTCCCTGTCAACTTTGTAGGCCCACAAGTTAGCCCAACAATATGGTGGGTCCCAGCTAGCAGGGGGTATTCATTTTTTTGGCGCAATAAGGAGGCACTTCCTTGCGTGCGAAGATATAGCTGGTGGGTCCGACCTGTCAGCGGGGGGAACGTTTTTTTTTGCGAAATACAGAGGCCCTTCTTGTGGGTCCTAGCTTTCAGGTGGAGGAATCATTATTTTGCGCGTAATAAGGAGGCATTTCCTTGCGTGCAGCCGTGGACCCAGCTGTCAGCCTCTCCATGTACAGTCCATTTCCGATGGATGTCGTTCATTGACCACGTTAACCAGGCCGCGCCGAGAGCACCAGGGTGGTGGACGATGGCAAGGCCTAGGAAGGGAATGACACGGAGCCAGGGAATACTCGGCAGTTGTTTCCCACGCGGAGGGGAGTACGACTGTACGAGGGTTTACTGGTTCGTCTGCCGTCGCCGGAGAATAACAGCAGGTGTGGGTGAGTAGAGGGATGGCTAGGCCAGCGATGGGAGTACAGTCGGGCGGTGAGGCCTGCACGGCAGCATAGCCGGCCGCGCAGAGGAGGGAGTAGGCAGTCCCGCCGGTGCTTGTTTGTGCGGCTTGATCATGAAGAGCAGAGATTGAAGAAGCACAAGAGCCGTTGGATGGACATCCAACATTCACTGCTCTCATGTGTTGACTAAGTTGACAGGGCGTTGCGTGTGTGTCAACCTTTTTTATGAAAGCATACGCGTCAACCTGTAGTAGGCGCACAAGTCAGCCTCAAAACTATGGAAAATAGCATACAGCCCATCTGCCATTATTTCTAATAATGTATAGCCCATTTGCTAATTCTTAAGAATTTTTTTGGAACCCATCTTCTTTTTGTTAGCATCACACCCCATATTGTGGCCACGGTTAAAAAGTATACGAAATTTTGCATATTTTGGTGCGGTCGACATTTTTTAATCCAGAAATATCGATTCACATTCAAGCTATTTTGAAAAATAATTTATATAAATATAAAATCCAAATAATTGTCCACGCATAAAAACCAATGGAATTTAAGATCTTGTAATAAAAAATTGAAACTAATTCCCGGTTTGATGTGTTTTAAAAATGTACAGCCCATTTCTGGGAAAACCGAATGAAACTCTCCTCGTCTTGAAAGATTTGCAGCCCAGCAGGGCCGGTAAAGCAAGTAGGCCTTGTTTGGGTATTTCTTTAAAAAATAGAACTGGGCTAGCCATTTTCAGCTAGAAAAAAACACAACTGGGATCATGATGTGGTAAACATAAATAAAACCCTGGCTAGACGGGCCACAGCCCCCGCACAGCCCCGTTGTTACCCTGATCTGTCGCTAAAACTAGTATAAATAACAACTGCTTGTTCCTCAAAAAAAACTACGCAACTTGCTGGGTCCCTGGTGTTAGCCGCTCGTAGTGTAATTCTCTCCTTTATTGACTACGTTGACAATGGCGTGAGCCCCAGATGTCCAGCCTTTCCTATGAAAATTTATAGCCCATTTGATGTGCTAGTTCGAAATAAGTTTGTGGGTGCTGGTGGGGGCTAATCACTTGGCTTCTATAATGCACAGTGAGCTCAAGCAGCCGGCGAGAGTGATGTTATTTCCCTTGGTTTGGATTTGTTACAATATTTCACTCTAAATTAAATGAATGGCAAGCCATTTGCCTTGTTTCAAAGAAAATATGACAGTCACAGCCGAGTTGAAAAGGGCAGGAACATCTAACTCCAGCTTACAAACTGTACGAAAGCACGAGGGTTAATTGTTCATCAGGTTTACAAAAAAACCAGATTGAAAAGGGCAACAACATCTAACTCCAGCACTGTTTTCGGCAGTCACAGTCAAATGGATCGGTCAGGTCCATAGAATGAACATCCTGGGTCATAAAATTTACTGGATTATGACCACAATATGTTGTAAATAGAAGCCCGGCACGTTCAGAAGCTCTTTTGTCCACCTGAAACTCCTTTTTTTGCTCTTCGACATACCCATCCGTCAAAACCATGTTGCTGATAAACTTAAGCCTGATGGACAATAGTAACCTCGCATTCAGCAGGAAGAATGTGACAAATCTTGTGTTTGCACGGTTGGCTACATATCGTTCTAGCGTTATTGTCTTCAATCGAATCTCATGAGAAGTGAGAAAATCCTGATGCTTACGAATCCACCCATTGGTTATAACTTTCTTACCCCATCCTGTTGCCTAAATAGAAATGCAGATTGAAAACAGTTAAGGTCTAAAAGAAGAGTGTCGAAAGAGCAACAGCTGAACGGTTAATTCTAGTACACTATATGCGGGCTTCCAATGTGCGTGAAATTATCACCTTTATATACAACTTCTCCAGACATGGAAAGCATTGCAGCAAGCCAATAATCTTGTTCAGATCAAAACTATTCATTTGGATATATAAGATCTTGACAGAATCCGGCACCATTGATAGCCATCCATGGAGAAACTCTTCATTGAGCATAGAACATAATATTAGTAAAAAATGTGTACTCCAAGATGATATATAAATTATGCGCAGAAATTTAAAATGCAGCTTATGGTTACAAGTGTAGATGATAATATAAAGTACCTGAAGAACTGTGGAGCCAAACACCATATTGAAATGAGCACAGAGATCATGTATTACACCCAAGGTCTCCAGTTTAGGCGCAGAGAGGACGGTTATTTGCAACGGTGAATAACTAGAATCAAGGATCAGCCTTTGAAGTGAAGGGGCATCTTGGATGATGAGCTGCCTTCCGTCAAGCTTACGCAGGAAGATGACGTGGCATGCCTCCATAAACAAGTTTATTAGTGGCAAGGCCACAAGGTTGTCTTCATGAAGGTTCACAGGATTGAGCTGCTGCGGGACGTCCTTGATGATGTTCATGGCAAGGTTCGACTTGTGTCCAGCCCAAATTAGATCGAGGCATGAAATAGTTGCCACAGCTAGTGTTTAATAGTAGTTTGGATTGTGTCTAATTATCCGAACCTTGCCTGTTATCGACCCCTCTGGGGCTAGTACTCTGTTTGAATCCGTCTATGGGAAATGCTGCTACTTTTGTGTGCCCGTGAATCATGTGAGAATGTAACACCCCGGATGTAACTTTCCCAATTTGTACTCCAACTCTTGCCGTTTCCGGCGTTAAGTTATATTTATTTCCTCGGGTTCGGGTCTTTGTCTCCGTGTGTTGTTTTCAGTGTCATGCATCTCATATCATGTCATCATGTGCATTGCATTTGCATACGTGTTCATCTCATGCATTCAAGTTTTTTCCCCGTTGTCCGTTTTGCATGCCGGCGCTTCGTTCTCCTTCGGTGTCCATTTCTAGCTTTCTTTCGTGTGTGGGGATTAGACATTTCCGGATTGGACCGAGACTTGCCAAGCGGCCTTGGTTTACTACCGGTAGACCGCCTGCCAAGTTTCGTATCATTTGGACTTCGTTTGATACTCCAACGGTTAACCGAGGGACCGAAAAGGCCTCGTGTGTGTTGCAGCCCAACACCCCTCCAATTTGTCCCAAACCCACCAAACTCTGCTCCATGTCCTAGAGCGTTCAATCACGATCGCGTGGCCGAAAACCGCACCTCATTTGGACTTTCCTAGCTCCACTTATGCCTATAAATAGACCCCTCGTTTTTCGGATCTCCTCCCCCCCTCGAAACCCTAATTTTCCAGATCCGCCACTCCTCCCGCCGACGGACACGTCCGATTCGGGCCGGACGTGTCCGCCGCGCCGCCGCAGCCAACCACGTCATGCCACGTGGCGCCGCCACCAGCCGGCCGCCGCCGGGCCCGAAGGCCCAAAGCCGGCCCCCGCGCCGCCGATCCGGGCCGCGCCTGCCGTCTCCCGCGAGCCGCCCAAGCGCCGCCGCCTCTCCTCTCGCCGGCCGCCGCCTCCGCCGGCGAGCCGCACCACCTCGCCGCTCCGGCGACCGCACCACCGCGCCCCACCGCGGCCGGGCCTCGCCGCTGCCGCCCCGGTCGCCGCCCCTCGCCGCCGCCTCGCCAAGTCCGGCTACCCCTCCAACTCCGGCCACCGTCGTCTTCAACCCCGGCGATCCTCGAAATCCGCGCCGGATCTAGATCTGGAAATATCCCCTCGGTTGACTTTTTCCCTCCGAACCCTAATTTTTATGCGATCTTTGACCTGCTGTAACTTTGCATCCGTAGCTCCGTTTTGGACATATAGTATATCAAAATGTTCGTCTCGACCAGTAGATCATTTCATTACATTGCATCATTTTCATTTGAGCTCATCTTGATGCCCGAAATGCTATTAGAAGGAGGCTTCATGAGTTAATTGTCAGATCTGCTAGTTCATCTTAGACTTTTGTCATTTTTGCCATGATTACTGTGTGCATGCTATGCCTATGAGTCCTTCATATGTTTTGTTAAGGATTTTGTTATCTTTCCAGAGGTGCAACCCATGCATTTTTAGGATGTGTGTGGTGACTTGTGCAAGCTTGCAAAGTGAGGCACCCGGTAAATCTGTTTTCAGGGACTTAGTAGTTTTCACGAAGTCTGGGATTATTTAGTTCGTGGTGCCATATGTTCATGTTGTTTCCTAGGGATCCGTGCCTCTTTTGAGAATGATCAGTAAAGGAATTTTGTTAATCTTGTTATGCTCTATCCATCCATGTCTTGGATTGAAATTATGGAGCACCCAAGCTTGAGTCAATCGAGCTCTACTTTTGCTTCGTTGTGAATCTGGGCAGATCGTCAACTTGTTTGCGATTTTGCCGATGTTATCGTAGTTGTTCCGTGCATGCTATGCCATTGTTCTTGCCATGTCTAGCTTGTATTTTGTGCCTTCTTTATGGATGTATGCTTGCCTTACCATGACTTGCAACCTAGTGAGTGCATTGAGCTC
This sequence comes from Triticum urartu, assembly GCF_003073215.2. NCBI lineage: Eukaryota > Viridiplantae > Streptophyta > Magnoliopsida > Poales > Poaceae > Triticum > Triticum urartu. The sequence continues at coordinate 7,206 of NW_024112606.1, read as the reverse complement.
GTTTACATGCCTTCATGAGTTATATTTCAGCATGTCTCAGTTTCCACTAAGTCTGAAAACTGATTGTGTTTTAGCTATGTTCTTGTGCCCGTTAGTTTATTTTGTGAACCCTTTTGGCCCCAGGTCACTTTGGGTCTTTTGTTAAGCTTGTTGAGTAGCTCCATGCCATGTTCTTACTTTTCTTAATCAGGTCATGTATCATGTTGTTTTGATGCTCCGAAGAGGGCTTCGTGATCTGAAATTTTAGACAAGTGTTAATTTCACTAAGTCTGGAATCTGTTTTGCATTTGCGTTTTGCCATGCTTGTTTGAACCTCATAGTGGATGAATTGGCCGTAGCTCAGTGCTAGACTTTTGTTAAGCATCTTGTGTGAATCCCTTCCATGTATTCTGTTGTTATGTTTGGTGGCTGTAGCATGTTCATTTTGTTGCATTTAGATGCCTACTTGCTGTAAATCGCAGACCGGTGTCATTCTTAAATCGCTTGCCATTTCCAAACCGTAACTCCGATTTCGATGATCTTTATATCGTTTTCAAGCGATTTCATCCCATATTTCCAGTGGCAAACTTGGTTTTTCAATTTGAGGCCAGGTTCATGCATTTCCTGTCATATCTTGCATTTTGCATCCCGCATCGCATCCCGCATAGCATGTCATCATTGCATCGTTTTGTTTGAGTTTGCACGTGGTTGATCGAATCCTTGTTGCTTGTTTGTCTTGTTTGGGTAGAGCCGGGAGACGAGTTCGCTAACGAGGAGCCCGTTGAGTTTGCTTGTGAGGATCCAGTCAACTCTGACAACTGTGCAGGCAAGATGATCATACCCTCGAAATCACTACTATCTTTGCTATGCTAGTTTGCTTGCTCTTTTGCTATGCCAATGCTTCGATGCCTACCTTTTGCTTGTCAGCCTCCCAATTGCCATGTGAAACCTCTAACCCACCTTTGTCCTAGCAAACCGTTGATTGGCTATGTTACCGCCTTGCTCAGCCCCTCTTATAGCGTTGCTAGTTGCAGGTGAAGATTGGAGGCCGTTCCTTGTTGGAACCTCTTTTATTTACTTGTTGGGATATCATCATATTGCCATGTTATCTTAACGCATCTATATACTTGGTAAAGGGTGGAAGGCTCGGCCTCTCGCCTAGTGTTTTGTTCCACTCTTGCCGCCCTAGTTCCCGTCATATCGGTGTTATGTTCCCGGATTTTTGCGTTCCTTACGCGGTTGGTTTATAATGGGAACCCCTTGATATTTCGCCTTGATTAAAGCTTTTTCAGCAATGCCCAACATTGGTTTTACCATTCGCCACCTAGCCTTTTCTTTCCCTTGGGTTCTGCAGACTCAAGGGTCATCTTATTTTAAACCCCCCGGGCCAGTGCTCCTCTGAGTGTTGGTCCACCTGTCAGCTACCAGTGGCCACCAGGGGCAACTCTGGGCTGGCCTACCGGTACCTCAGACAATCTGAGTGTGCCCTGAGAAAGAGATATGTGCAGCTCCTATCGGGATTTGTCGGCACATTCGGGCGGTGATGCTGGTCTTGTTTTAACCTGTCGAAGTGTCTTGAGTTACCGAGATACCGAGTCTGATCGGAACGTCTTGGGAGGAGGTCTATTCCTTCGTTGACCGTGAGAGCTTGTCATGGGCTAAGTTGGGACTCCCCTGCAGGGATTGAACTTTCGCAAGCCGTGCCCGCGGTTATGGGCCGATGGGAATTTGTTAATGTCCGGTTGTAGATAACTTGAACCTTAACTTAATTAAAATGAATCAACTGAGTGTGTTGCCGTGATGGTCTCTTCTCGGTGGAGTCCGGGAAGTGGACACGGTGTTGGAGTAATGTTTGCGTAGGTTGCTGTCTAGCGTCTCGCTCGTGCTTTGCCTCCTCTTCTTGCTCTCTTTTGCGAATAAGATAGCCACCATATATGCTAGTCGCTGGCTGCAGCTCCACATATATTTGCCTTACCCTTCCTATAAGCTTAAATAGTCTTGATCGCGAGGGTGCGAGATTGCTGAGTCCCTGTGGCTCACAGATACTATAACTCCAGATGCAGGTCCAGGTGATTCCGCTCCAGGTGACGAGTATGAGCTCAAGTGGGAGTTCGACGAAGACTCTCAACGATACTACGTTTCCTTTCCCGATGATCAGTAGTGGTGCCCAGTTGGGGGTGATTGGGACCGTGTCGCATGTTGGGTTCTCTTTTATTTTGGCGCCGTAGTCGGTCCATGAGTGTTTGGTTGATGTAATGTTATTTCTGTACTTGATTGACGTGGCGAGTGTAAGCCAACTATGTTCTCCCCTTTATTATTCATAATACATGGGATGTTGTGAAGATTGCCTAACTTGCGACATATGCCTTCAATGCGATTATGTCTCTAAGTCATGCCTCGACACGTGGGAGCTATAGTCGCATCGAGGGTGTTATAGAGAACCATCGTAATTGTTGCCGAAACAGATGTGTCCTCACTAGTTTTTTCATGAATATGGCATGGTAAGACATAAGTTGTCACGGTTTATCATACGAGCAGTGTGTGTTTTGATGAAATAGAGCACTCGTTCGAGAACCGTGCGCCGACGTATACATAAGTACTTGTAAACACTATTGGTGCTACCCCACTTGTAAGCAGTTGTGCAAAACACGACACATTGGCCCACCTCGCTTCAACACTAGGCTATCGACCAGCTAACAATCAACAATCTGTTGTCTGACATATAAGCAACTATGTATCTTGTTACAGTGGTTCATGTAGTTAATTGAGGCCACAATGTCATAAATTCCAAACGTTCACACGCTAGTCCAGCGCTCATGTGGAACACCCACATTAAACTCGTCTTCATAAAAAACTTGAAAAGCATAAGTTAAGCAATTTTATACATCTCAATGATTCATAGAACATATCAAACATATACTAGTTCACAGCAAAAGGCAAAGTTGTGAGAAGGTTTACAAATCAGGAAAAAACAAGCAAGGCTTCTCTCTGAGCAAAGGGCCTCCCGGCAGGCTTAAATTTCCTGGAGTTCACTCTGGTTTTTTCTTGTTGCCACCATTCAGGGTTAGGTTCTCTCATTCTAGAATAACCAATTATAATTGTGGTCTCAGCTGGAATGCTGAACTGAACCATGCAGAGACTGACCAGGTGAAATTCTGGTGCATTCCACTAAATTTAAGCACCGCTATTTGCAGAAATAAGCAGACCACAATGCCTCTTGTCCATGCACCTGTCCAAAAAACCATTGTGCAGCCGTGCCACTAGTCCTCGGTCCATAGATGAACTGGTAGAAAGTGCATTCCGGACTAGGATGCAGTTGTTTTCGCTCGTCCCTACACTGCAATCAGGAAGTAAAACGTACAAATCAGGTTCTTTTAGATTGCGTTGGTCATTCTACCTTAGTTACTACCAATGTAGGGATACCTTGAAGACGGGAGGTTAGACGACGGCAACGAGGGATAGCCTTCTCATTTTGCGCAGTTGTACTAAAACTGATGTGTGTGCTTTTGATTGCGTGGATAGAAACGATACGGAGACAGACATCCCTGTTTGCGCAAATAAGAAATACGGTTATTTAAACAGTGACACATATTACTACTTTCCCCCGTTTCCTCTTAGAACCAAGTCCTAGATTCATGCTACAGCTTTCCCACTTTCTTCCCTATTTGAACCAACGCGTTGAGTCGACTGTACGAAATAGCTTTACTTCTAATAATAGTAGAAGTCTAGGTGGCTTTGGAACAACGGGCAGACGTAGAAAAGGATCCACACGAAGGGAGCTGGGCAGTAGAGCAAGGCAGGTTTCGAAGGAATATATACCTGCGGGTCGTCGGCATGTCGCAAAGACGTCGTCGGGAGGCCGCATCTTGGCCACAATACCGCAGGGAGGAATAAGGGGTCGGAGGCCCTCCCGAGTCGGCGCTCTCTCGGAGAGAACGGCATGGCCGCCGATCGGGACGCGCGGGCAGCCGTTGGTCTCCTCCCTCGCCGCCGACGACAGCGTGAACGATGCACCTACACCCCTTCCTCGGTCGAGGTTGTCCGGCTGGATTTGTGACCAGCCATGAGCTGAGAGAGAGTGTGGCCACCTATGTGTTGCTTAGATCTGGAGAGCATGACAGAGTGAACAAGAGGAACCCTGGTAAACCAAGCGCTAAGGCTCCTGATTTTATATATAGATGAGTGATTTTGTTGTACCAGCTTCAAAAAATGCGCTCCTACGTGTACCCGCGAGTGGGTGTGAGAGAACTAGTGCGTGCGTGCATCGCTTCTCTTCGTGAGAGTACAATATACTATGCCCAAAGAACGTTCGCCCCAAGAGTAATAGTACAAGTGTGTGATGTGTGAGCTAAAATAAAATGTGCGCACCGTCTTTTGTTTTTTAGAAGTTCTGAGGGTAGGGTGTGAAGAGCACATATGTGTGTGACGTCTACCTGCATATAGACGGTGGGTGCGACGTGCGAGTCTGCGAGAGGACTCGGGAGAGTCATGACTCGTGAGGGTGTGTGTGCGTGAGAGAGAGGGGGGCACGTATCAATGCAATGCATGTGTCCGTAAATCATTATCCGACAAACGTTCGCCACAAGCCTTTTCCTGACGAATGCCGTAAGAACCGTTAGATCGGCATCCGACAGTGTCAGTTTTGCCATGTCATTTAACAGAACAGCCACTCCTCCTACACACAAATCTTCCACATGAGCGTTAGCAACTGCCGTATGCTCCATCCATTCCGAAATGCAGTGCATATAGCTTTATTGAAAATTCAAACCTCGCAAACTTTTACCGAGTTTTCGTGTACTAAATTGCACATGCAGAATACCATGTATATGTCATTTCATTTATCTTCGAGAGGTAACTATAAAGTTGGGTGAGGAGTCTTCAAAGAAAGACCATCATATGACCCGCAGCAATTTCGAGCATCATTTACTGTCGAGGAATATCATAGGAACTCTATATGATATGATTTTTATAGGATTTTTTCCTTTAGAGCCAATTGGTTCATAGGAATAGATTCATATACTCCACATTTCAAAGGAAATAAACATGATATCATTTTTATAGCTTTAGAGCCACTTGGTTCATATGAATGGATTCCTATACTCCCTTAATTTCAAAGGAAAATAAACATTAGCGTATATTCAATAGAAAAGTTCCTATGATATGAACCAAATTACGTCTCTTTTCTAATCCCTCCTCATAGGAATTGAGATACATGTCATCTCTAGATTCAATAGAAAAGTTCCTATGATGTGAACCAAATGACATCTATTTTCCAATCCCTACTCATAGGAATTGAGATGCTCCAGGTCATCTCTTTCCCTACAACTTCCATGTATACATCTTCTATTCCTAAATAGATAGTACAACCCACTAGTAGCTTTTTTCCAAAACATGCAACTATGGCACAAGAACTATATAGTGTGCCAATAACTTTGAAAGATGGTCGCTGGATGAAGCTAACCCGACAGTGCAGAGATAGGCAAATCCGAGCACTACTGGCCGTTGGATATCATCAACATTCCACCAGATCTACCACATGTACAATTTAGAAGACTCCATGGTGGAACTTAAGCATAATGCACAAACCTCACAACACAAGCACTTCTCCTTTGTTCTAGAATCTTCTGTATCATGATTGATTATTTTTTTCTAAATGAATTGCCATTATTTGTTTTTTACTTTATGATTTACTCCCTCCGTTCCAAAATAGATGACCCAACTTTGCACCAACTTTGTACAACGAACCCATGCACAACCCCATGAATCTTAACATTTTTATAAAACTTATTGATTTTGAATGAGATGAACTATAAGAAATAAACGAACATCTACATCATGCATATATGACTCAAAGCTTTACATGCTATATTGTGTATTTATTCATATTTTGGTTTCAAAATCTCATGCGTTCAATACATGTGAACCTTACTAGTAGTTTTGAGTAGAGTAGCAAATTTCACGCGGCCCCGGGTATATCAAAATGCAGGGCCCATGCATCATTGCCTTTCGGTCGAACCTACGTCCACAATTTTTGTACGTACTATATCTCCACTGGTCCCCGAACCCAAAATGCTTCCTCGTTCCTGTAAAACCAAGCGGCCCACACATATTTAAGGCGTCGGCTCGAACCCGTTTACTACGACATGGCCCCGCACGCCCTAGTACTCCTACAAACCCTACCGCCGCACTCATCATCGGTTTTCTTCAAGAGGACGAGGGAGAAGCCGATTTGTAGTGGAGGCGCTTTCAAAAAAAAGGATCTGTAGTGGAGACCCCTACCCTAAGGTGCCCTAGGTAGCTGCCGCACGCATCATTGTTTTCTCTTTTCTTTATGCTCTTGCGCCCTAGAGTGAAATGATGGTTGCTTCGTCCGTCCAGCTTAATGCGGGAAAGGTGGGGCTTTGTGATTTGACCCCTCATCGCTCATTTTCTACTACTGCGGCGCTACGACCGGGGTGCCTCCAATTCCATGCTCCGAACTGTAGTTTGGTGCATCGCACGTGGAACAAGACGGTGGATGAGCCACATGTCGGCCAAAGGGGTCCTGTTAAGTGTGTCGCCATTTCGTGTGCGGACTGACCCTGCTTGAGTTGCTACGCCAACACGACAGGAGCAGCCTACCACTTGGTTTTGCTCCTTGGTGAATCCCGACTATATTGATCTAAAAAGATACGTGCTGAACTACCCTCTCCGTCTCGTTTTTTTATTTTTAGGCGTCTCAGTTTATAGGGCCTGCACGTAGTTATAGGTCATCCATTTGACTAACTAAATATGAGTTACTATGTCACAAAAAGTATATCATTGGATTCTTAACGGATGTAGTTGTATTTAAAAGTCGCGGGCGGGGCTTTTCCTGCGCGGTAGGCGGCGGGGCAGTTCCGCCTAGTCGGTTCGACAGAGACGCGAGAAGACGAGGGAGTAGCTGCTGCAAACGTAGGGCTGTCTGATTTGACAGCGAGTTACTGCTGGACGGGTGGGGCCCCGTGATTTGACTTGCCATTATCATTTTAACTGCGGCGCTACAACCGGCGTGAGTCTCCCAGATTCCTGACCACCTCCATATAGGTGCCTCTCCCAATGCTCCACCATGTAGTAGAGGCTGGCTCTTGCATGAGAGCCCACTTCTCCACTTCTGCCTTGCCTCTATTTCCTCCACATATGCAAAAATGCCATGTAAAGCGCACTATTGTACTTACTTTTACTTGCTCCTACAGGTGCTTAAGCTTG